>NW_017263584.1:1784347-1793617 GCF_001500285.1 Mollisia scopiformis
TTCCTCAGGAATGGATCAATGGGCTTATTGAGCAGCAGGACTTCTGGGTACACGACTTAATTAAGCGATGTGGCTGGTCTACAGCTAATTAATTAATAAAATTCATGATTCTGATGCCCTGAACGCACGGACTTTTGTCCCCATGTTCGTAAGTGACTAGCGTGTTTGCAATACATCGTCACCTCATGAAGAATCAATCAGTTTCAGGCTGAAACATTTCCATTCAAGAGATTGGAATGGAGAGATCGTCTTGCTCGGTCTACAACCGACCACAATCTTCTCAGCAGTGCTGTCGCACTTTAGGGACAGCGACCAACGACACGTTCGAATCTATATAAGAAGTCCTCCTTGGCCAACTTAATAATTTGGGCATACATTATTCAATACAACATCACCATGTCAAACTCAAGAACTAACAACGCCACGGAGGCCACCGTTGATAAACAGAAGATTTTTGCCTCGGGAACCTTTAAAAATGTTTGGATGGCCACTTATACCCAGGGAGCAAGAAGTGGAGAACGCTACGTGGTGAAGGAATTCAAAACGGGTTCGGTCTTCGAAGCCCATTACTTCGAGGAAGAAATGAACATAATACGCCGTACACAAAAGATTATTGACGACTTCGATAGCGCTAACGTCATCGAAGCTGGACGACATATTCGATTGAACACTCCTGAGATTTGGACGTATGAGAAGTCTGGCCACAAAGCTCTGGTCGAACCAATGATAGAAGGGTTTGAGAAGTTCAACAGCAATTCTGGATGGGCCGCAAATATAGGAGGGGAGTGGGGTGAGGCTATGCAGGCACTAAGTCACTTCTCATACCACAATTCTAATCGCCATTTTCTCTTGTGCGATCTCCAAGGTGGCGTCTACCGAAACGGATAGTAAGCACCTCACATCCATTATCTCGTGAAGTGAGCTGACATGGTGATGCTAGTGTTCTTTCAGACCCAGTCATCATGTCTCAGGCTCAAGACTGCGGTCCTGCAGACCTAGGACAACCTGGAATCAACTCGTTCTTCCAAAGACATCGATGTGGACGTTTTTGTAACAGGCAGTGGGTGAAACCAGGAGTGATTGGCAGAGCTGTGATTCCCATGCGTCAAGGAACAAGCATGATCGCTCATTTGCCAACGCGCCAAAGCCACAACCCTCTCTCTAGACTTCGGGAATAACTGATGCGAACAAGTGCGGAGGACTAACGAGCTGTCAACAACTGAGGCACCTCTATGAGCTCGTTGTCGATGTCGAAACTCTACAGCATAAGGGGATATGATGCTGGGAGATTTGATGAAGAGAGACGGATTTACTTACCTTTTGCCAAGTAAACAACTTCCAGCGAAATGCAGATTTTTACATCGCATTGTGACATCAGAATCTGAACTATGCTCTTAATTGATACCACCCCCCAGAGAACGAGTTCGTCTTTCAATAGATTTTTTTTTAAAGTTACTTCATTAAGGTAAGAAAGAGTCCTCAAATAGTTCTGATTCCTAACTCCGAAGCGGCTACATCGCTTGTATTCCCTGAACGCCATCGTGCGTGGATATATATGGCTTGATTGTACTCGAAGGCTCTTGCGCAATATGTTACATCATAGTTGAACCGCTCCGAAGACTGGTATATATCTAGCAGGCATACATACTCGATCTACAGGAACTTTAGAGAAAGCTAGAAAACAGCAATCGCAAGGGTCATGATTCGGGATGGGAGAAATGGGTTAGAAAGTGCCGAAATAACAGATAATCAATCTTATTGGCACTATTACTGCTCGCATTTAATGAAAATACCGATATTTAAACTTTATTTACTCGTTTAAATAATGTGACTATCCCTCTCGTTCAAGCTCCGGCCTGACATCTTGAATATCGAATCGAGTTATCGGATTTTGTGGACACGACCCAGTGTGTATGTTCCTATGGAATACATCTAGGCGGATAGATGTCGTGGAGTGTGGCCATGAACTGCACAGACTTGTTTGCAATATTGCAAGAAGAGTTCTCGGTGGTATTTGCGAAACTATTCCACAGTTTCTCGAGACCCGATAAACCAGACCTTGTGACGGCAAGTGGCATTGCAAAGCAGCATCCTAACTGCCATATTATCTGCCTTGAGGCTGCTTTGCATGTCTTCAGTCTCTAACAGCTGCTCGGGGGCGAGGTATTCGTAAGAAGACCTCCTGGGGTCAGTAGGTGCGCCATATCAGATGGAAGGTGCGTATATCACGGGAACAATATGGGCAGAAAGGAGTAGTATTGATAAGTCTGAAGAATCTAAGTGAGAGTACAGGAGTGAGGATATATAGGCATGAAAGGTTTCAGCACTAAGAGCCCCTAACTAGTCCTAAACCAGCGAATAAAAGTGGAGACAACCGAATTCCAACTGACACGCCAGCTCTCGATAGCCAATATAGATCAGCCAATCACTATACGATCGTAATGCATCGTTCTATACGTACGAAAGAGCTTGAGTGTGTCCTCTGACGGTAAGAGGCGTTAAATTGATGCGCAACAATCGATTTCTTGGTTCCTGGATTCAAATTATAATAGTGAAACAGCTTTTTTGCACGCTCATGTGCCATGGATGCAATCTGATCTGAAGACTAGAGCATTAAGGTTGTCTCGAAAATTCATAGATTTGCATGTACGGTATGATGTTGGCCTCAACAGGTAACAAGGTGGAAGAAGACTGGCAAAATAACCCTCAAGAACCAGGTACCATTGATCATTCCTTAAGAGAACCTTAGCCCATCAGCGCCAGTCAATAAGTATCAAGCTATCATAGGTACATTCGGAACCTGGGTTCACTTCGTTCGGGCTGCGTAGACGCAGCAGGCGTTCCGCTTCCTCTCGCATCAGCTGAGCTTCTTCTCCGTGCCGAGGTTCTTGTTCCAAAGCTTCGGAGAGTTTGAAGAGGACTCTTGCATGCTCAGCCATCATGATATGAGTGCGCATCTGGGTGATAGTCAGTGCATCACGCAAGTGTCGTCTATTTTAATCAGTTACGAAAGCACTGCGTACATCGGATTTTCCTGGTACTCACACTGCAGATTCTACTTTTCCTCGATCCAGTGCAACGCAGCCTAAGTGGTACATACAACCTGCATTGAAAGGATTTGTTCGCATCTGGTCTCCTTTCAACCATAAGTTCTGGGCTTCCAGAAAATGGGTCCCTGCAGATTCAAAATCAATATTGTGACGATCAACTAGACCAAGCCCGAAATGAGCACTGAATTGTTAGCATCCCGAGGTGTTACGAAGAAAAGAGTGCTTACCCCGCCGCTCTGGCCCAATTTTAGGGCTTCGTGGATTCGATCTGTCTAAGTGCGCTGCTAAGTAGCTCTTGTGCCGCTTGCGGCTGGCCAGACCAGACCAAACACAATCCCATTTCTATCATGATTGTTGGACTCAATTCACCTTTATTTTCTTCCTGTTGATCCGACCATTCAAGGTAGTGACCACGCGAACGCTCGTACCATTCAAGGGCTTCGGTAAAGTTGTTGAGAGTAGCCATCCCTGTTGCAGCATTATTCGCGGCCCAAGCTGATTCTCGAGGGCTGAATGGTACGTCGTGGCTGCGAATTTCGTACGATTTCTTCAGCCACTGTACTCCTTCTTCTGGCTTACCCAAACGAAGGAGCAATTGGCCACGGTGAGAAGACAGGGAACCTTGCAGACTAATTGCTTGATCTTCCGGAGGCAGCGTATTCAAAGCCATGGTGTTAACCTCGATCAGATCTGCAAGATCATCCAAGGAATTGATTTCCAAGAGATATCTGCGATAAGTTAGTGATGAACCCTTTGAATATGGCTTGGTGGCGTGGTGTACCGCTGGCAAGAGTTGTTGAGACTGCAATAGAGTGACAATGCTGTGAATTTGGGGTTGAATTTCTTCTCTTCGCGGAAACAATCTTTGAGACTGATGACATGCAGAAGATACTTAGCACACAGGTCCCACATCAGATACAAATTTGCTCTGTTAGCGTCTCTCCGGGGATGAGTGTGGTACATTAAAATTGCAGCATTGTTGAAAGCCTCTTGTCGCTGCTCAGACGTCATAGAATGCTTGAAAGCCGCCTGTACAAGTCGGTGTAGCGAAAAGGTCGTTGATGTGTGATCTCTTTTAACGAGAGCAAGAGTGAGAAGAGTTTCGATTGCACCCGAGAAGCTAGATGTTTTCGTTAATTTAAGAACTGAAACACATACACCTGCTGGCTTACCTTATGAGATCCGAGCAGAAGCGGAGTGACTCGGGCACATCGTCGGGAGAGTCAAGTTCAAAGAGTGCTTGAGGGATACTGTCCGGCTCAACGAAAGCCATTACTCCCAAGATTGTATGACTCTGGGGGTTGAGAGACTTGAACGAGAGAGCCCAAAGTGCATTGATGGAGCGGTTACCTGATATTCCATGCAGATGGCTCGGAGCCTGATTGTAGAAATTCATGAACTCAGTGATGGACAAGGCACGGCTATGTATCAATCCCGCCATCGCCGAGATCGCGAGAGCGTGTCCACTAAGTTTTTGCGAGAGTTGTTGTGCAGAAGTAAGTTCGTCTTCCTTGAGATCGGATGTAAGATCTGTGGAAAGAAGGTGGAGAAGGAAGCTCAATCCAGTCTGGTTGTCCAACTAGTAAGTTCCATCATACGATCTGCGAGCTCAAAGGCAAGTGATGGATTGCGTGTCGTGATAAGAGCCTGGCCACGGCTTGCAAGCGGCCAGAAATCGCGGATTAAGTCGGCGAATTCAGCATTGTCATACACAATGAGCCAGCGACAATCTAGTTTGATGTCAACGAGACAGGTTGTGATGTCAGAAAAGGATGACCTACGAGTTTGTTGAAGCCAGTTGAGTACAAGAGCAAGATTCTGGTCGTGATCACCTTGTCGCGCGTCTGGCAATCTGAGACGAAGGGCAATATCCGTGAAACTCTGCTTGGTGGAGACAAGCTTCTCACTTTGCACCCAGAACAGTGCATCCAGCTCACCTTTTCGCAGCTTATTCTCGGCATATCTCAGGGCCACTATGCTTTTGCCAACACCTCCAAGACCGTGGATCGTCAGAGATCGAAATGACTGTTCCGTGCCGACCTCATTGAAATGCTCCTCGATCTTCTGACCGAGATCAACACGATCAAAGTATCGTGACGTTCTGATGGCTGGGAGGACCACACAAGGCAGTCTTGCATGCTCGTCCGACAGAGAGAGTTGTTTCAAGCTGGAGGATAGTAAGGGCTGTTCCTGGACCGAGGAAGTTCTGCTTGCCTGGCTCGATCGCTCTGCGAATTTGGAGAGCATCTCAATTCGAGACAATACCTCGCCAATGTGACGAGAAGTTGACGAGAACTGCTGCTCTAAAGGCGCCCACTCGATTTCAAGTGAAGTTCCTAGGAGACTGAGCGTTAATGCTTTGTTATTGCTCCGATGCACAGCTCATCTCATCACCTACCATGGGTTGTGTATATAATGTCGTTTCGCATGAATTTGACCACAGAAAATAGGAAGGAGAGGAAGGAGAGAAAGGTGACACCAATCTCCACACAACACTCCTTCAGTTCTGCTGTAAATGTATTTGCCTTGGTGAAATGGTTGTTGAGAATATCGATCTTGTGGCAATTCTCGCGCAGCATTCGAATAACATTTGCGGCGGCGCCTGTCTCCGTGAAATGCGATTTAGTTCATCCCACCACCTAGAAGCTTAAAGAATGGCAGACCTTGAGGATAACCCTGAGAAGTCCCCAGAGTACGGATGTGTCAATTCTCGAAGAAGCCTGCTGCATGCAGTTGTCGGTGAAGGTTCTTAGTTTCAAGAGACCGTGCCCCAGCAGGGCGAATTCTTGGTGGATTGCAGAGTCCGCAGGGCCGCCAAGACTTGATTGAATTTGGAGCTGCACGTCTTCCCAAGTGCCGAAATCGAGGACTTGTCGTAAATCATCGCGCTCGAGCTGGTCGCGACCAGCGCTTCCGGCAGACCTCCACTGATCGGACAACAGCTGTTCCCTGTGATGTGATGATGAGCGTTTGCCTAGGTACTTTATGTTGGATTCGGTTCGACGGCACTCACATTTGAGACATCTCCATCTTGACAGAGTTCTGACTGGAGTGAATGGAAATAGATGGGGGAGCAGTGCATTGCCGTTGAAGGGTTGTTGTTCTCGTTGTCGTTGCAGGAGTAGAGAGATGCGGAAGGCAGCCTGCGGGGCGTTCACCTTCCCCAGCCAGCCGAGCCTCCCAGGCTCGTCATGGCTCCTTCCAACGCGCTCAATATTCACTCAATGTTCTAGATCATGGCATTTCATTGCATCTTGTTTGCAAATAAATTTTCTATCCTTGAACCCGAAAGGCTTGTTTGCTAAAGGTACGGGGGGAACTTGGGACATAAAAGGCATAGACATAATAATATGAAAGTCTTAAATAGTAAAAGTGCAAAAAAGCTTTGATCTACTATGAAATTTAAATACTGAACATTGCTATATCCCCTTAATTCCTTTAACTAACTAGCTTTTGCATTTAATGCACTATCTTTGACCGCACTAACTCTTATTGCACTAGCTTTCATTGCACCGGGTCTCTGAATGCACCGGCTCTCTAAATGCACCGGCTCTCTAGCTACACCAAAGCATATACGCAAAAGTAATGTAAAAAGAAAAAAATTATGATAACGCAAAAATTTTCACTTAAAAAAAACAAAAAATGAAGCTACCTAAACTTCATTAAAAACGCTCGTGGGTAAAGCAAAGGGCGGGAATACTCGGGTAAAATTATAAATACCCTCATTTCCTAAAACCCGAGCATCCGAGCACTCCTTTATTAAGCTAGAGCAGCTCTATAACCCCTTAAGAATAAGATCTTGCTCTTTTCCATTTTTCTTTCTCTTCCTCTTCTATCAGTTTTGCTGTGCTACTGAACGCTGTGCATTTAGAGAGCCAGTGCATGCCGAGAGCCGGTACATACTAAAAAATTCAGAAAGCTAGTATATTCTAAGAGCCGGTGCATTCATAGTGCCAGCGTACTAAATACATGAAAATAGCTATTTTATTGAGTACAAGAAGTGACTAAGGGAGCTCAGAGAGGATGCAAGTAGCGAAATCATAGCAATTCAAGTTATTTTTTGCACTTCAAATACTTCACATTATCATATTATCATACCTGTGCCCTTTATGTCCTAAGTTCCCCCCATATAAAGGCAATGAATGCTATGAAGCTAAGCACGTAACTTATCTTTGACTGCCATCGTCCACATTGTACATGCAAAGGAATTGGGAAATTTGGTAACCCGGAGTGAATATCACAAAAATAGTGAATCATCAACCTTGAGCACACCGAATACATCCTCACATTCTCTCCGCCTTGCGCTGGGTCACCACCATCTCCGTCTCTGGAACCTTAATGGGTAGTGGCCCGTTCTCTCTTACAGCCGTGAGCTGCTCGAATGCATGGGCTACCTGCAGCAAGACTCCATCAGAAAAGGCTTTCGTGATGAATATCAGGGAATAACTTTGGCGCAGTCAGTATCTTATATTGTGAGAAGGGCAGAAGTTGACGTACGGCATTCCAGGCGCAACTTTGACCAAATTCGGCTTCTTCTTATCAAGTTGGACAGAGGTATCTTCTGGCCAGAATCCGAGCGGAACAGAAATTACTGGAAACCCCATCTTTGCAGCAAGATCGTTTCCTATATCCTGGTCGGCAGGAACAACTAGCACGTCAAGATGGTACTTCTTCATTGCCCCAAGGATCCCCCCCTCGCCACCAAAAAACTGCTCCTGCTTCACCATCTCCTTGTACTTATCCCCGTCAACATCGACCCCCTCTGCTTGAGTCCATAAGAACTTGCCGATGTCTCTGTCTGGGTACTCCTCGGCCGGGAAGCGTTTTGTGAACTCGATAATGTCTTCTGCTGACTGGATGTTGTTTGGATTAGTTTCCAGAGTTTGGAGGTAGCGGACAATATCTCTCTTGAATTCGGACGACCGCACGATGCCTTTGACTTGCTCATTGAGCTTCTTGAAGTCATCCGCCTGTGGAAAATCAGAATCTTCTACCACATTTGCTCCGGCAGAGCTCAATGTCTGCAGCGCGGATTCGAAAGAAGCCTGGATCGGTGCTGGTGATTCGCCTTCCCAAGTGTTCCGAGGAACTCCAATAGTGATACCACTTAGATCTGTTCCCTTGCAAAAGGTCGTGAAATCGGGGATGGGGTTGAATGGGATATGCCAAGTTCTTTCGTCCCGCTTACTTCTCCCTGCCATCTCGCTGAGCAAGTACGCTGCGTCTTTGACTGTTCTTGTGAGAGTCCCAATCACATCTTGCCGACTCGAAATAGGGATAACGCCATCGGTACTGATGAGGCCGCGGGTTGGTTTGAAGCCGACGACATTGTTAAGCTCGGCTGGGCCTACAATGCTACCCCAGGTCTGCGCATCGGATTAGCTTTCTGCAAGGACAGGGCAAGAGTAGATCGATCTCACCTCGGTGCCAATTGCAGCAGTAGACAGTCCGAGTGCCGTCGCTACCGCCGAGCCGGAGCTGCTTCCTGCAGGTGTAGAGTTCGGATAATATGTGCCCAATGTTTGGCCACCTCTTGGGCTCCAACCATTACTGATATTCAAGCCTCTGAAGTTTGCCCACTCCGAAAGGTTCGTCTTTCCCAGAATCACAACGCCGGCTGCTCGGAGTTTGCTGATCAGAGAAGACTCGAGCGCAGGCTTCGCTCCCAAAAGAGCATAAGAGCCCGCGGAGACATCCAACAACTTGTCTTTGGTAGCGATGTTGTCCTTGACCAGAATGGGAATGCCATGGATAGCGATAGCGCGATGATCTAGGAAGGGACGTTTTCAGCTATTCTAGAAAGTGGAGGGTTGTCATCATCTGGACTTGCCATCTGTACTTGCGGGCGGACAGGAAGGCTTCATGCATTCAACCCCTAGGTTTGGCGTGGGCATAACAAATGAGAACGATGTCAACAATCAACAATCAACAAAGCTCGCTTCGTAAACAAGTCAGCCTGGCTACATTAAGTGGCATGAGAAAAGACCTGAGAATTCCGACACACATTACAACAACAAACGCGGTAGATATCGGTCTCAGGGTCATTAACGAACATGGGGACAAAAGTCCGTGCGTTCAGGGCATCAGAATCATGAATTTTATTAATTAATTAGCTGTAGACCAGCCACATCGCTTAATTAAGTCGTGTACCCAGAAGTCCTGCTGCTCAATAAGCCCATTGATCCATTCCTGAGGAATTTTGTCCCATTCTTCTAATACT
>NW_017263584.1:1794367-1888314 GCF_001500285.1 Mollisia scopiformis
GATTCTCTGGGTCTCCCTGTGCGTGTAGGGCGCGCTCTTTCAGGCACATCGTATAGTAGGATCTTCCTAACTGTGCTGTCTCCTAGGTGGTAGTAGCCCTGGAGCTGTTGCAGGCCTATTTTAGCGAATTTGAAGAGCCGGCGTATGCCCTCTTTGTGCTTGGTTCTGATCTCTGCACCTGGGAGACGTGGAGACATAGGTGGAGTGGTAAAAGGATCCATAATGGTGGAGTTGTTGATAGTTTAGTCCTAATGTGAAGAGTTTTAATTTCGAGGTTCTACAGCCTGAACGCACGGACTTTTGTCCCCATGTTCGTAAGCATCTTGTTTCGCTTGTTGTGGCGTATATTTGCAAGTCTAACGAGGCATAGTCGAGTCTGTAGGACGATGAGATCTAGCAAATACCCGAGAGACAAACAAGCATGCCACCCACGGTATGAGCGTACAGACGGGAACAACACAACACTTTGACCCCGAGCTGTATACCCAGCCTTGGGAAGCAGAACAGAACAGATATACCTATGTCGTAGGCACCTAGGCAATAATCAACACTCGTAAGCAATAAAACACCATGGTTAAAGTAAAAGTTCGACAGCCATGCACCACAAATCCGTTGCTACAAGATTCCGACGATTTACGCCATCGAGATCAGCAGACGAGGAGAAGCAGCAGCTGGGTGAAGGCCCCTGTGCGGACGGCCTTGAAAGATGCCATGCAGATGCTCTTCATGTCTTGTTTGATCTCATGAATGATGAGCTGCGTCGGTTCCCTGGAGTCTTATCGTACTGTCAATATGTGGATGCGTGCTTCCACCCGCTGTTAACTGATAACTTTGCTTCCAATCCGTTGTGGCCGGTTCTTGGAAAGTCTAAGCCAGCGTCTGCTGGCCAATTCGGATTACTGGGATGGTCGACGAAACCCAGATGATATGGCCGACTCCGGCCCATATCCATACGATTTGGGCCTTGATACGGTACAAGAGCAAGTAGACCCTCTAATTAACAAGACGACGCATCGGCTCAATGCTGCATTCGCGACAAATGACCCGACGCCACAGCGGTACTTTTTAGTTATGATGCTATTTGGTCAGACTTCACTTTGAGGACGAGAATAGAAGGGCAGTTTGCAATCAATAGCTACCTCCAACGGGCCTTAACCAAGCTGCCCTATGGTCCAAGAACAACACTGCCTCACGTTCTCGGCAGTTTCCAAGGAGGAGGGTACGAGTGGAAGAATAGCAGCGATCCAGAGCTGAATGGCATCACAGCAGTAGAGTCAGACGAGAGTAGTTTGATCACACAGTTGAGCACCGTCCGGGATGGATCTCGGATGAACGATTCGGAGGTACTGGCTCTGATTGAACTTTCAATTTGTTAGAGTCAGAGCAGGCAGAGCATGAAGATGCAGGTGATAGGCAGTAGAGTTCTTGATGATTTTCAGGCTAAGCTGATGACAATAATAAGAGAGTGAAAACTCTGCAAGCAGCTATTTACACATTAGGGCACGGACCAAGTACGCTAACCTCAACACAATTGAAGCATAGCGCAGGTACACCAATTTCCACAGGCCGGGTGAGGAAGAAATTCACAGACAGTCCTACATACATACACAGGTAGAGAGTCGACTCGAAGGAATGAACTAAGAGCGCTGACAATAGATTGCTAGAACATAGGAAAGCCAGGGATCAGATAAGATAATTTAATTTAATGTTACACAGTTCTGAAACGGATCTTGTTCAAAGAATTGATTTTGCGGCTTGGGATCTATTATTAAGCCATGCTAAGCCTTTTTCCAGTTCAGAAACTATGGTTACAGGTGCATTGTGACCTTCAACCACGCATTCTCGGGTTGATGGTTGAGTTTGCTCAAGTGAAGACTCCAATTCAATTATACGGAGGTCCGGAGGATCTGCTGCTAGGACGCTGCGGCCCTGTCCGAGAATCAGGCTCCAGCGTGGGGCTGACACCCTCCTGAGGCTCCTCAATATCTAATCTATTCCCAACCATCTTTTTCTCAGGTCTGCTCTCCTAGATATTGTTTTAAGTTCATCTGATTGAAATCCTCTACTCTCACTATGCGCCTCATCAACGTAGATAAAATGGTGCTGGAAGAGTTTTTTGGCGTCACGATTCCTCCATATGCTATACTTTCTCACTGCTGGGGACAAGGTGAAGTTACTTTCCAGGATATCGGTGGTGGGCCTAATTGGCGTTTGAAACCTGGTTTCACGAAGATCGATCACGCCTGTTGTCAAGCCAAGCTTGATGGTCATAAATATGTTTGGGTGGACACGTGAGGCTGAGTTTCCTTGAATTTTCCACCAATCCAGACCTCCTGACACATCTTAGGTGTTGTATCGACAAAACTAGTAGTGCTGAACTCTCCGAAGCTATCAATTCCATGTTCAGCTGGTATGCTGATGCCATTGTATGTTATGTGTATATGCAGGATGTTGACGTTCTCGAACGGCCCAGTGCCGACGAAACGTGCAATCAATTCCAAGTCAGTAGATGGTTTTCGAGAGGCTGGACACTACAGGAACTCGTGGCTCCGCAAGAAATCGAGTTCTACGACAAGAACTGGAACATGATCGGCACCAAGAGCAAGCTTTTCAAGATTCTCTCTAGGATCACTAAGATCCCAGAGCTTATCCTGCAGTATAGATCACATCTCCAAAGCGTGGGTGTTGCACAACGGATGTCGTGGGCTGCAAGAAGGCAAACTACTCGAGTTGAAGATATTGCTTATTGCTTACTTGGCTTGTTCGGCGTCCATATGCCACTCTTATACGGAGAGGGTGGAAAGGCCTTCATCCGGTTACAAGAGGAAATCTTGAGGGTCTCAGATGACCAATCTCTCTTCGCCTGGGACTCAGCAAAGGATTCTCCCAATTTCGGAGTACTAGCACGATCACCTGCAGCGTTTCAATTCGCTGGGGACATTGTCCCCATTCCCAGCATGTCTGATATTCATCTTTTTTCCATGACTAACAAAGGGCTCAGCATTCGACTTCCACTATTGGCTCGTGGCAGTGAAGTCATTGGATTACTAGACTGTCGTCTCAAGGGAGATTTTTCATCTATCGTCGGAATACCATTACTTCAAACATCAAATCCATCGGTCTTCGAAAGGAACCCTCTAGGAAAGCTAGAGCACTGCTCTCCAGACCAAGTCGCCGCAGTTCGCTCCCATACAATTTATATTCGAGGGAATCAGTCTCTGAACGCGCCATGGGATTTTTACAAGACGTTCATCTTGAGAACAGTCTACGGCTACGACCAAAATCAAGATTACATCTTTTGCAAAGCCGGATCAATACTTTCCGAATGGGAAGTCAACACAAACATGGTTCGTACAGCATGGAATAGAGAGCTGAATCGATGTCGATTGGCTTTCGGCCTGTATGATAAGAAGAACGGTCACACTTGGCTTGTTATGCTGATCGTACACACAAAACGAGACGGTACATTCAGGCATTGGCACACAGCGACAGTGTTCCTTCAAGACAGGCATGCAGTAAACGAGTGGGATAAGGAGCATTTCTCGGATCCCAGTCATTTCTGCTTGGGATGCTGGTGCTCAAGTAAGGATCATGGAATGAGAGTCAACTTTATAGAACAGGTTGTGCTGAATCAGAATGTTATCGTCGTGGATGTACAGATGCCAATCGAAGGCGCGATACCACATGTCCGAATCCCAAAGCAGGTACCCGACTCTTCGAAGATTCTGCAATAGAGGGCAGGAATTCTAACTTTCTACTATCTAATGTTGTCGTCTTTGACAATCTGATTGAGGTAACTATTGATTTCGCGACAAAAGCGCTCGAGTACTAGAATCTTTGCTAATAGAATGATAAGGAGAAGAGCATGGCTTTCTGCGTCTACAACACAATCCAAGTCCTACTTCTACATAATGTTGGAGGTTTTTCGCATAAAGAAACTTAATCGAAGACCTCACCCTTAGCATTTTCAACATGCTCACTTGCCTCCATACTTTCGTCCCGCCCAAATTTCCCATTGCCAAACCCAAGTCTCATCTCCTGCTCCGCAACGGTCTCAGCATCAGCATCGATATGTGAGTTAGGTTGCCACTTCGAACCCGGGACAAAAGTTGGAGAATCGCGAAACAATTCATCCATATCCTCCAAATTCAACCCTTTGGTCTCCGGCAAGAAGGCCCAGAAAATCACCCCGTTCACAGCATTACAAACAATAAATATGACATAGAACTGCCACCCGATGGCGGAAATAGCAATTGGAGTAACCTGTCCAATCATTGTGTTGAATGCGAAACTTGTCATCGCCCCCAACGAGACACCTTTCGTGCGGAGGGCTGTGCCGAAAAGCTCGGCCGGAATTGCCCAAGAGAGGGGACCACTCGTGATAAAGAACACGAAGTTGAAAATCCATGTCATCGTGATGAACGACCAATGTGCTCCAGTGTTGGTCGAGGTGGCGGGGTAGATCTTGATCAAGGAAGCGTTGATAATGAAGGTTATGCACATTATTCCAGCACCCCAGATCTCCATGGGTCTGCGGCCGACTTTGTCGATAATGGAGATGCATACAGCAGTCCCTAGGAATGCGATTATGGCATTGACGGCTTGCAGGAGCAGGGTCGTTCCAGTCGGGATTCCGATTTGGGCGAAGATTTGAGGAGAGAAATATTGGATTGCGGACACACCTGTCATTTCTGTTGAATTCGTTAGACTTGCCTAGATGCCGAGCTTTCTAAATCTTGAATGCGGGCGACTTACGACATTCGGCTTGAATCATCATTACAAGAATTGTGCGACGAAGATTCGGCCAGCCTCTGAAAAGATCCAGATACGTCTTGGACTCCTGAGCGTGCTCAACCGCAATTTGTGACTGGATGAGCTTGAATTCTGCGACGACGTAAGGATCCGCTGTGTCGCCATGAGCGTGTAATTGAGCGAGATTTTTCAGTCCTTGATCGGCGAAGTCGTGATCACATAGCCCTAGGTAGCGAGGAAGTCAGCCACTGCTCATAAGTAGTGCTCCAGTAAAAGTGAGATGTCGATTATGCAGAGACTCTTGAAAAGGGAATAATCAGAGTTAATGAGCTTTCGCCCAGTACTTACACCTTGGAGATTCGGGGAACAAATACACTAATCCACCGAGAAAGAGTGCTGGGATGATCTGAATTGCGAGAGGTATCCTCCATTCACGGCTATCTCCAGTGCCTGTCCAAGTCATATAGCATCCATATCCAGTCCATGTCGCGAATATTTGACCAAGAGCATTGAAGAGTTGCTGTAGACTGGTGACTCTGCCTCTGAGTTTGCGATGGGAGATCTCTGCTTGGTAGATAGGGATGATCATCTACTTTGAAGTTAATTCAAAACTGATGGAAGGAGCGCACCACTTACAGTCAAAAAGCCGACTCCAATACCGGCAATGAGTCTGCCAACATATAACATAGCAATAGCCACCCCAGCAGTCTGAATAACACCGCCAACGACGAAGATACAACACGCCATAAGTATTGTGCCTCTTCGACCGAGTCTATCAGAAAAGCCCGCTCCCAGAGCTGAACGATTGCGTCAGTGACCTGGGTTTTCAAATCGAGAATGGGGGCAGCGGTGCAATAGGTAGAGATAATAACTAACCTCCTACGAAACAACCACCTGTGAACAGGGCCACCACAGTCCCAGACCTAGAATCGGCATCTTCTTGTAAAAACAAAGTCTTGAATGAGTCAGAAGCTACAACCTCAGCAATAACTCCAAGATCGAAGCCGAAAAGAAATGAGCCCAACGCCGCAAAGCAACCGATTAACCACTGGTATAATCCAGGCTTCATATTGATATAAATCAAAATCCTGTAGTTTATTGTTGCAAACTTACTGAGTGTGTCCTACTGGCATTTATCTACTTGACGGAAATGTTTGGGGTATGCGGGGAACGATTAGCTTATCTTGGTCCTCCAGTGAGACTGAACGAGGATGAAGCATTTCATTGTACTGCCCCCATTTTTGCCAGAGGTTTCAGAGGTTCCAGAGGCTCCAGAGGTTATGTCATGGGCGGAAGCATACAAACGAGGATTAGAAAATCTCCAACTGCAAGCGAACCATTCCGAACGGGAAAATTCCTATCCAACGGATTATGTTCGGTACACAAAACAGCGAATTACCCCGTTGAGAAATGCTGGAACTTCTCAAATCGATGACGGGTTGCTTGACGATCTATTATATACCCGATGCGGGGAAGGGGATAACGTGGGGTAAAAGCTTAGCTGTGACCTAGTCTCGCTAAGCTTTCGACGCCCCTGAAGAGAACACTGGGCCAAGCGAGCTTATATTGATCAGATGTCCATGTTCGTCCGAGAATTTCTGACTTGAAATGTTCTAAGTCAATTCGAGACACACTTACTGAAAGGTCGGAGATCCAAGTTGGAAGAAGTGCTCAGATAGGAAGCGTTTTTGCCGCATTGTCGGGATGCATCACGTGTTTATTACGAGCCTATAGTATTAATGCTGGGCAGGTTTCTCGGATCACTATTCAGTTCAATCTGTGATTATCAACAATCACACAAAATATCACAGTTCAGCACGTCGAAGAATCAATTGGCGAAAATGTTATTCATTTTCTATTTTCCGCAAAGTTCAACGCTATTGTACGCACTGGGTATCTACCTAAGAGTCGAAAGTGCAAAATCCAACCACCAGTGATGGCTCCAAAACTCTCCAAGCGCGAATGATTGCCGCGAACCAGAAAGTTCACTTGCCCAGAGTTCATTCTCAGATACCACGCTCATGAAGGGGAAAAAATCAAAAATGTGGCACAGCTGAAGCCAAAAGCTTCCCCACTCCAAAACGAAATGCGATGCTAAAGGTAATAGTTTTTTCCTGCCCAGATGTGTCCTTCCATTCCAATCCCTTCCTCCCAAGGAAGAGCTATGAGCATCTCTCAATTAACGTCGATAGCCGGAAGGACGATCATACCAATCGCGATCAGAATAGCTTGGCGGATCATCGAATGCCGGCTCATTTCGGTACGCAGTACGCTCATTGCTGTAGCCACCAGGGTTATACAATGTACCTGAGATACAAGTACAACTGCTCTTGGAGCGTCGGCACCGATAGCACATACCAGAGCTCGAGCCAGAGTTGGATGAAGTATAGGCGGGAGAGCTGCGATTGGGGCGTGAAGTGCTGGTGCGATTCGGGACGTAGGGTTGATTGCGAAGGCAGGTGCATTGATGGCGAGCACGTTGGCATCGGCCGCAGCGATCAACATTGTAAGAGGAAGCGGATGAGGAGGTTTGGCTGCGGTCGCGATCGAAGGTATCGGAATAGTTGGTGGCTCGGGAAGACGAATTGCTATAACTGTTTCCAGTAGGAGTGCTGCGACCATTGCCCGAATTACCACCGTAGCCGTTGCCATAGGAAGAGTTGCGATCATAGCTAGAGTTGTTGTAGCCAGCATTGTTGGAACTACCACCGCTAGAGCTCGAGACAAGCCCGTCTCTCTTGCAGGTACAGAGGTAGTCTGGGCCGTTGCAATTGGGACATTGAGCCATGATGTCTGTAGGATGGCTTTCTTTATTGACAAGGAATAAGGGTACTTGTTATGAGAATTACGCTTAAGTATTGCGCGTGTCGATGAATTGCTAGAGGAGTTGGGTTTGTGTTTTGCGAAAAGCGCAAGATGGCGAGTAAGGCGAAGTTATTTTGTTGTTGTTGTTGTTATTGAGATTCAGGTTGAGGACGGAGTGTGTTAGTGTTGTTGAAGGTATTCGGATTGGGGTTTGAAAAGTTGTGGTCGTGTGTTGTGGAAAGCATATAGTTGTAGATAATCGTCGGTTTTTATATGGCTATACACGAGGTCCGAGGAACACTAGACCTCCTCAAATACTACTAGCTTTAGGCTTAAGATCAGATGAACCCACTAGTGACCGTATTCACCACATTATCGTTCGGTCTTTGATATCGCCGCTTGCCATAGTACACGACAACCTCAACTCCTTACTCGGTAAGTCAAATCTTAATCTCATACTCTTTATCCTCGCCTCCTCCGGCACAAAATCCCCTTGCAAGCCTTCCTCCTCGATATCAATAACAGCAGCCGAGACCCTGCCCGTAACATTAGACTCCCACAATCCCTCTCTCCACGCCTTAGAAAGCAACAAATGCGCAGCCTCACGTCTCACACGCCGATCGCGACACTTCGAGGTAACAGTGAAGAGAGCGGGTATATAACCCAGATCGAAGGACAATGGTCCTTCTGCTAATGAACTGGAGTGCAAAATCTTTGCAAGATAGACCACTTCGTGGAATTCGTCAATATGCTCATCAAAGAGGAGTTGATTTGCAACGAGAGCCATTGACAGCATAAGTCGGGTAACAACAAAGCGTAGCCGGAGATTTACTGCGCAAAGGTATTCTCTGCTGTCCATCTGGTATTGGTACCTGATCCAAAGCGGGGTGAAAGCTTGCCACCATCGATCGAGGTCGTCAAGATGCTCTTGTCTCTCCATATAAACTTCCTCCGGTATACTATGTGTCTTCGGAATGCTTCCCTCTTTTTGATCGTCCAGGACAACATGATACTCGTTGAAGAAGAAATTCCTTCCACCAAGGGTACTTGTCCAATGAGAGACTCGGCGGCCCAGGAGCTCGTGGTATTTCCTAGCTTCATCTATACTGCAGTAGGTCGTTGGCATGCGTGCCAAGCAGTCCGAACCGTGAAACCTCATGACCATGTGGTGTTCGAGAGGTCTTGCATCGAGGAATGAGTTGGCTTGTGTGTCTAGACGTGTGAAAGCGTGAACTAATTCGTCTTCGATCTCATGTGGAGCAGGAGACTCTAGTGCATAAGATGGCGAGATAGGGTGTTCATGAAAGTCGGGACTGGCCGCGGGAATATTTCTCCCCTGACGAGGGGAGGATATTCTTTTGCTAGAGATGTAATCATCCAAGAGGCGGACTCCAACTTCCATCTGAGCAATGGCTGATTGATCATTGCCGTGCATTGTTTCGAAGCAAATTGCTAGCAAGCAGTTGAGTAAAGTCGTCCTGAGACTATGTGTTCGAAGCGATATTGAGTGTCTCATGAGTTTGATCGCTCTTTGGTATTGTTCCACGGAATATCGATGATGCTCGTCATTCGGTGCAATAGATGCGAGATATCGGTTGTTTTGCTCTCCTTTCTGGTTGATGGACTGTTGTAAAGCGCCCAAAGCAATGATGCCGCGTCGAACGGATTCTTCTTCCTCACTTGTCTGGAGGATGAGACGATTCCACAAAGACAAGTCGAAAAGACCAGAGAGCTGGACAGCAACATTGGTGCAGAAAAATCGGAAGTAGTGAGCTTCGCGCGCTGTCTTTAGGTTGAAAGATGCAGGTTGTTGGATGATGGAAGGGGTGGAATCCGGGGCTTCACGGGAGCGGATTGGTCGAGGTGCTAGGGCCAGCAACTTGGCCGTCTGCTCGCGAGACTTTTTACCCTTGGAAAGTGGAGAGCTAGTCTGATAGGTGCACTCGAATTTGCCCTTGATACCTGAAGCAACATTGTCAGTTTTCTCCTCCCAGTCGATCCAACTCTTAACATCATTCTACGGGGAACAATACACCAAAAAGAAAAGCACATTCTCAGGCCTGGAAGGTGGACTAGGATTGTATCAAAGTTTCGGTGGAGGGTCCTGAGGATTGTCGAATTCATGAGGCCAGAGTTGACTTACATTTGAGGCAAGATGGCTTTCCCTCGTCGCATTTCAGATGACGTTTCCTGAAGCACCAATTAACCTTGTCGCACCGTATAGCAGCTATAGGTTCCTCAAGCGGTCTAGGTAGCTGGACTGGGACTTCTCACTTGCAGGCAAAGCAGCCATTACGAGTTTTATGGGCGAATGTCCGCTTTCTCTCCCGTCCCATGCTTCCCGAAGCGGTTGAATCCGTCATTATGCTATTGCAATGGCTTGGATTTTTAGATGTTGAGCTTTGTTCTATGGATAAGTTTTGTGATGGAGACATGAGAGACGGCGCGGGGGAGGTTTCAATCAAAATCTCACGAGCAGATCCGTATAGACCGTCCAATCAAATTCTAGACGCTGAGCCTCATAACGGTCGAGCAACCGGGCTTTAACTTCATGCGGATAGAAGCCGTGACTATGCCTGAAACAGACTACCGTGCGCTTCGGCAGATACCGACCGTATTGTACGTATGTTGTACGGTGATCTAAACTCGAAGCAAATCGTCTAGTCCTCCGTCCCAACATACATCTGGAGCCGCATGCTGAGTCTCTCTTCATCTCACGATCAATCCCGAGCGCTGCCACTTTGTAATTTGATGGGGCGTTTAACCTTAATATTTGCACACCTCCTAATCATACCTACACACTCTTGCTACGCCGCAACTGTGACTAACGACACACTATCATGATACCTCAACTGCATTTCCTGCACTGCTCAAACACCTACCGCGTTGTATCGTGCACCCCTTGATATCCAACAACGCAGCAGGCGACATGTAAGATCACTTGAGTCGCTCTGCTGTTCTCCAAAAATCGGTACAAGAGACTCCCTTCACACTTCATCACATTATCCATTGGCCACGACGATAAGCATACGACGATGGCCTTTGTTTGTGAACCCCCACAGCTTCCAATTGCTTTCACGCAAACACTGGAGGACTTGTTAAATATCACCAACGATGGAATCAGGCGATCACGGAGCATGCTAGACCAGATCGCAAAGACCTCACCAACCGAAGCATCTTTTGCAAATGTCATGCTCCCTCTGGCCCAGGAGGAGAACGAACGAATCAATACTCAGGGCCTCACTGATTTCTTTCAAAATGTCGCTCCTACCAGATCTCTTTGTGATGCTTCGGTTGAGGCTCAGAAGCTTTGGACCGCCTACAGCCAAGAAGTCGATACTCGAGACGACTTGTATCGACTCGTCCAAGTTGTCAAGGACAAGAATGAGATTCTCGATCTAGAACTACAATACTATCTCAATAAAACATTATCGCGAATGATCAGAGATGGTCTTGCATTACCCAATGGCCCTACTCGTGATCAGTCTAAAGCCATCAAAATTCGAATTGATGAGCTATCAGTCCAGTGCAAACAAACACTTTATCATGAGGCCGGTGGCATATGGTTTTCTGCAGAAGAGCTGGCAGGCCTCCCTCACGATGTGTTTGGTAAATTGAGATCGGACGGCTCCGAGACTGACGAGAAATTTTGGCTCACATTCAAGCGCAATGATCTTACCATGTGTTTGAAGTATTGCACGAATTCAATGACAAGTAAGCGTGCTTTCATTGGGAATGAGAACAAGTGTCCTGCAAATGTTGTGCCTTTCAAGGAACTTGTTTCTTTGAGAGCCGAGCTCGCAAAATTGATGGGCTATAAATCGTATGCCGATTACAAAACTCAGGACAAGATGATGAGCTTTGATTCCGTGCAATCATTTTTAGCAGAGCTGGAGGCGTCAATTGCTCCTCAAGCAGAGATTGAGATGAGGAAAATGTGTGAGTGCAAGAAGCGAGATTTGATAGGACGAGGAGCTGCTGAAAGTGACATCGATGATCGCATGTACCTTTGGGACACAGCCTTTTACACTCGTCTGCTGCAAGAGTCTCAACAA
The DNA here is from genome assembly GCF_001500285.1 of Mollisia scopiformis. Classification (NCBI taxonomy): domain Eukaryota; kingdom Fungi; phylum Ascomycota; class Leotiomycetes; order Helotiales; family Mollisiaceae; genus Mollisia; species Mollisia scopiformis. The sequence continues at coordinate 1,805,980 of NW_017263584.1, forward strand.
GACCTGGATGAGACCCGATTTTCCGAGCTTTTCTCTCTCGATTCTACCATGCGCGGCTTACTCGACATCTACGAAGAGCTTTTTGGCATGCAAATTATTGAGCTTTTACAAGATTCAAGGGAAACGCTTGTGAGTAAGCAAAAACAAGCTGAGGATGCGATCACTTGGCACAAGGATGTCAAGGTCTACTCTGTATGGGATGAAGAAGCAATGGGCGGTAATTTCTTAGGCTATCTTTACCTCGACTTGCTTCAACGACCTGGCAAGAGAGACCATCCTTGCAATTCTACATTTCAAGCTGTTAGTTTCCCATTCTCAGGTAGGAGCTCGTAATGACATTCCTACAGGGTTTCGATCTCTCCAACGGTGCAAGACATTATCCAAGCACCGCGCTACTCGCGGCACTTCCACAACCCACACCTAGCAAGCCCACTCTTCTCCGCCATCGCAATGTTCTCACCCTTTTCCATGAACTCGGCCATGGAATCCACTATCTTGTTGGCCGGACAAAGTTTGCTTCGACTTATGGTACAAGCACCAATCACGACTTTGTAGAAATTCCTAGCAAGATGCTCGAAAATTGGTGTTGGGACCCATCCATCCTCCAGCGCTTGTCCAGACATTACACATACCTTTCACCCTCCTACCTTTCAGCATGGGAATCTGAGCATCCGGGGCTCCCGCAACCTGCAGAGAAAGGAGAGCTTGACTTATTGACGAGTCTCACCGCATTCAGGAGCTCGAATTTGGCGTTTTTGACCTTGACTGCGCTCTCCCTAGCCAAGTATGATTTTATCATTCATGGTGCTGCAAGTCCAGAAGAAGTAGAAAAGATGGATCTGGGTGAGATATACAATCGTGTCAGAAAGGAGGTCAAAGGCCTGTCGGGGCCAGAAGTGTATGGCGAAGGATATGGCTGGGGATGTGGACAGGCAAGATTTCAGCACATGTTTAGCTCTTCATATGCTGCAGGGTATTATGTCTATGCTTTGTGAGTTCGCCTCTGTTCTTGCTTTCGAAAGGTAGATTGCTGATATGATGCAGAGCCTCAGTATATTCTGCCGCGTTATTCGACTTACGCTTCCGCGAGTCTCCCATGGACAGGATTGAAGGGAGAAGATATCGACGCATCATCCTAGGGAGAGGCGGAAGTGAATGCGCCATAAATTATCTGAAGGAATACCTTGGGTGTGAACCAGGAAGTGAGGCATTCGCGAAGCAATTTGAAAACACGACAGATTAGATGAAGGAATAGCGAGATATTCTGATCTCTCATTTTGCAGTAATCAATTCATAGATGACCAAAAAGAAGTTGCGTCAAAATCAGTATCTTCGTCCATGTCCTGCATATTCCAATTCAAGGCGCTGGGAACAAAACCGCCGCTTGCATTCCAGATACCTGGCTCTGGCCAATAGTACTGATTTCTGTATCTACTTGAGGTCTGAACGGGGTTCCGGCGGTGCCACTAGTAGCAAATTGCTGTGACTCCTGTTGTTGGTCCGACAAATGATTGTCAAAGTAGGTGGACACATCGAGCATCTGAGATTGTTCGAAATTGGAAGGCTGGGGCTGGTTTTTCGCTGGTAACTGGGCAGCTTCGGTCTGAGGCCGTGTTCCTAGCGGTGCCCGTCCCAAAATAGGAACATGTGGTGATGGCTGACTAGTAGGTGTAAGCACACTTGGTATACTGGGGTGAAAAGAGTCACTTGCTGTGTCTCTATTGAGAAATTTTGACGTTGGACGTCGTTATAATCCTCAACAGTTGCATGACGATCGTGTGCTACCTCTGTATGCGTCTGTAACTGGGTCTTGATGATCTCAATGCTTCTTTTGATGCCAGGTGTCTGCCTTGCCTCAGTTTCTAACATTTTCAGGGTCGTAGAAAGTCTCTGAGCGGCTTCCGTTGCAGCGGTATCATCATGGCTCTTGATTTCGAAGGCATCAATTGTAGCTGCGGTGTAGACGCAGTATGACACAAGATATGTCTGGATCTTGAAGTTGAAGGTGCGGTGATGGGCTTTCAGGAACTGGTTGATCTTCGTTCTCTCCACGCAAATTCTGTGAGCTCGTATGTTGAAATCGTCGTCTTTGGTGAGCGAAGATGTGGAGGAAAACAAAAAGGGGCGGTAGAGTAATATTAGCGTCACATGGTATAGAATACTGTGATTAAAGTTGGTTAGATTGACATGATCAGCCGGAAAGAGATGGTTTTCGCTGCTTACTTTAACGAGAAGATATGCGGCGGAGGACAGAATGGCATGGAGGAGATGTTTTCAATCCGTAGCCCTTCTGGTAAGCAGCTGTAGAATGCGCGTATTCTGCCATCTAGTTCGATGATGCTTTTTGACAGGATGCCTTTTCTCGTTTTCACTTTGTATATAATATCGTAACTCTCATTGATAAGCTGAAATTTTGGATAAGCATGGTCGACGATTGACGCAAATTGCTAGCTTACTTGAGAGAGACGGCAGAAGCTGATAAACACTTGGGTGTTGAAGCTCTTTGTTGGCGGGTACAAAACTTCGTCATCAAGGAAACATGGAGTCCACATCTCGTCGTCGTCCGAATGATCAATTGAAGACATGAGGCAATGATCCGAGCTTAAAAGATATCGACTTACTAAGACTTTCTGGAGCGTAAGGCATTTCTATTAATGAAGGAGGCCTCCCCAGACAGGTACTAATAGATCTGAACACAAATTGAACGTCAGTAGTACGATATGGTGGAGGATGTTCACTGACTTATCCCAAGCATAGGCAGATAAGAACAAGCGCTTTCTCACTTCTAGATCTTCTGGTGCGAGCTTCTCGAGATGCGCAAGCCTCTTCATGTTAAGATGCAGGCCGATATCTTTCATCATTCGGATTGCCTAAGATTGTTTTTAGAACCCACTCAAGGCCTCTATCGGGAAAAGGACACCAACCATTCCTGTATAGAGCCACCCTTCAGAACTTTTCCCGACTGCACACTGCCGGCCACCGAGAATTAGAAGGGCCTGGATTGTTGGAATCTTTGGTCTTGGTTGCTCCATTTCCGACTGCAGCAAAAGTTTGGCTTTCGCAAGAAATCTCTCGCCACGTCCAATATCTTTAAAGCGGGGATCGTCTGTATTTGCATGACGACTTGCGTGCGCATAAAGTGTGTACAGAAGAAACTCGGAAAAGTAAGGGCCACCCAGAGCCATGTCGCGTGAGAAACCTGTAGGACTCTTCAGTATGTTATTTGAACAATCTAGCTCTGGAGGACCGACATGGACGATAAACGCAATTATGAAGAGGGTGTTGCCAAGCCCAGTATATCTGAAGGAGATCTGCCGCCAACTGAGGATTTATATCACTCCTCTCGTTCTGCAAATTAGCAAAAGCAAGTCTCTCCCACGATTTTTGGAGCTTAGAACTCGATTGCAGCCAAGTTCTGTGCTTAGTCGCATCAACAAAATCTGAGCTTCGATCTAACTCGGCCTGTCCTCGTGCCTGGGTTGTATGTTCAGTTGGAACATAAAATCGAGATGTAGCCCCGAAGTATTGCACCTAGAAATGGGTCAGCCATGTGTAATTCGGCGTACCTGTAAGTAGCAGAGGCGTGGTAAGTACCTTCCCGTTTTCATCAACACTGAGCTCGTCGAGTGCGCTTTCCCGTACCTTCTCTTCATCACCGATAGCATCGATAAGCTCAAGTGCCGGACATGTTGGTGACTTGCGTGTCGATCCATGCTCAGAGCTTTGCGGTAAAATGTTTGCTGCTTCGGTTTCTTTGGTCGAGAGCAAATTCCGCATTTGCTCTTCTAGCTCACGTACTCTTTTATTAGAATTTCGAAGCTGCTGCAATAGCCACAAATCTCCAGATTCGGGCTTGTAGAAGCATTCTACACCGGATTTCGAGCACTTCCGACAGACTGGACGGGTGCCATCACACCGAACCTTTTTCCGGCGACATGTCGAACACGCAAAGCCATAGCGACGAGGGTCGCCTTCGGACGAACCCGAACCCGGCATGTTAGAGAACGAAATAATAGAAAGAGAAGTATGGTCAGTGAATGACCGTCCCCATACTCCGCTTTCCCGTATTGTATCGACGTTTGCGGGTGGCTGTGGGTTTGTTCCACTACTGTAATTTGGGGTGCAGTAACCCCGCATCACGCCAAGCTACCTAGGTACAGTAAGATCACTACCCAGGTAATAACAAGCCCAACTATACCTTCGTACGTACCCCCACCATCGGCAAGTTGCCGAACCTGGTCTTCTCTGTAAGAACTGCATGTCTGAATAATGCTACTCTTTGTGCGTAGTTATTTACGGAGGAAGACTGTTCATGCAAGTTTCGGGATGGTTCCTCAATCTCCCACTGAATCGTGTACCTTCCGGTCAGCCGCAATCTACTCATATGCGAAAGCTTATGTGCATACATTTTAGGGAGTTCTTACTTCACTTGCATTTGTTCACAGCTCTGATATCTTCATTCTCTCTTTGAGCATTGAGCTTTCCAGCAGCTTTCCGGCTTTCATCCTTATCACTCCGTCCGAAATCTAGGAAGGACTAGCTTTGAGTCAACCATGCCTCCGTCAGCAATCGAAACCAATGCTACTTGCTTCCCACTTAGCTCCAGATTGACACCACCAAAAGATATTGAAACAGAAAACCGTTTATCCGGCAGTATCCCGAAGAGTGAAGAGGTTCCCGTTTCGGTTGTTGATCAATCTTCAGGAAGGCAAGAACAGTACATTGTAGGTAAAAAGAGGACCAGAAGTCCTAGTGATATTGGGAGACTGCCGGAGCGAAAAATTGTGAATGGAACATCAAGACATCCAGCCTTCGAAGACTTACCATACGGATCCAAAACAGATCCAAAAGCCTCCGCATGGGGTCTTTGGGGGCCTACTGACGAGCTTGGTACATCGAATTACTTGACTCCGGAGATCATAAGTCATGCGTCAAAGGAGATCCAGACAGGTGTCGTGGTTCCTCTCAAGTAGGTTGACGATACTGCCTCTGCTACAAACACTTTGTTGACATTGATAATTACAGTCTTCCTCTCGACTGCCCAATTGTACCCATGAATCCGAGAAGAGCTCCATGTGAACATGAGATTCTAGCAAAAGGCTATGCGAACGATGACAAGGTAAGTAGTCTACCTCTAAATCTTACGCTTCATTCCGCTGAGAAACTAGATTGAACTGAATACTCAAAGTTCCTCGCACTGGGACGGTCTCCGACATTATCCATACCAGGATGAAGTCAATCCAAGATACTACAACGGCGCTTCTCAAGCCGATATCAGTGGACCGGCTGCGAATAATAGAATTGGAATTCACAGTAAGGACATGAATTATAACCTGTATATATGGATAAAGACACTGACAAAAAAATGGCTTAGATGCCGCACAGCACGGTATAGTGGGACGTGGCGTCTTGCTTGACTGGCGCACATACGCTATTCAGAACAACATCAAATACTCTCCATTCGAAAGCCATCCTATTCCGTTGTCTGAGCTTCTCACAGTAGCAGAAGAGCAAAAGGTCATATTCGAGCACGGGGATATCCTTCTCATCCGATCTGGTTGGACAGAAGAATATTTGAAGCTTTCACCTGAAGAGCAGCGCCAGCTAAGTAGTCGAGAGAAGCGCGAATTCGTCGGTGTCGATGCATCACGGGAGATGATAAAGTGGCATTGGGATAACGGGTTCTCAGCCGTTGCAGGTGACACAAATGCTTATGAAGTATGGCCACCGACAAAGCCTTGGGGTGTGGCCTGTCATGAAGTGTTCTTGAGCGGATGGGGCATGCCTATTGGTGAAGTTTGGGATCTGGAGGCTTTGGCAGTGAAGTGCAAGGAGGTCTCTCGATGGACGTTCTTTTTAACGAGCATGCCGTTAAATCTGAAAGGAGGAGTAGCGAGTCCTGCAAACGTTATGGCCATATTTTAGAGGTAAAGACACCGTGCTTGATGAATTCCAGAGAGCATAATACTTCATAACTTTAAATACCTCATAAATATCACATTGAGAATAAATAGACCAGGAAACAATGTTCATAACCGAAAAACACCTGCTAAAAGACCCTGCACGTCTTGGCCCAAGAAAAGCTATAAAATACTGACCCTGCCTTTCCAACCGCATTTCCTCTTCTCCCACGTCCTCACTCGCTGTGATAGTCTTCCGCCTTAACCCCGACCCTTCGGTCCTGAAAATCTGTCCAATTTTGTGACTGCCATGGTGAAATCTGAAAGTGGAGGAAGTCCAGGCTCGGTTAACTGTAGCGCCGGCATCTTTCCGACACTCGACAACACCTCGATAAGAACCCATTGTGATGGGTTTGGCATTGCCATCAAATATTCCACTAATCCATCTTCAAAATGCACAAACGCTGTTAATATGTCCTATGCAAGGAACAGTTTCGTGACAGGAATTCCGATGAGTCATTTTAGTACATTCTCGGAGACTAATAATATATTCGCAGTCCACAACAGGAGCTCTGTTCGACTGTTTTTGTGCAGTTGCTAAGACCTTTGAGCTTTCCGTCAGCCCGAGATGGACTCTTCATTCACAATTCTCACTCCAAATGCCATGCTTGGCTATGGATATCGGGAAGATCATTTCTGGTATGGCGTCGAAAAATACAACCCAGCCGCCATTATCGTTGATAGCGGTTCGACCGATGGAGGACCCTACAAGCTGGGCATGAACAAAATGACATGTGGAAGGGAGTCATACATTCGAGATTTGAGTCCAATACTGGAAGCGTGCTTTTATCGCAAGATCAAAGTCTTGATTGGGTCTGTAGGTGGAGATGGCAGCGACAAGCACGTGGAAGAGATGCTCGAAATTGTGCGTGGGATCGCTGAGAGCAATGGATACTCCTTCAAAATTGCAACAATTCGGGCCGGAATGGATCGTACTTTGATTAAAGAAAGGATTCGAAGCAATCGATGCTCTCCCTGTGGACCACTAGATCCTTTGACAGTCAAAGATGTCGATGCAGCAGTTGATGTTGTTGCTCAGATGGGAGCCGAGCCGTGAGTTCTTGTTTGATCTTAAGTCTCGTAACTATGTCTAAAAGCAAACAGGTTCATGCAGGCCTTGAAAGATGATCCGGATATCATTCTTGGCGGCAGGTCTTACGATCCTGCGCCGTTTGCAGCATTTTGTATGTCTCGTGGAGTTGACCCTGGCGTTGCATGGCATATGGGAAAGATCATGGAATGTGGTGGTATCTGCGCTGTTCCAAAGGGCAGATCTATGATTGCAACTATGAGGAAGGATTCTTTTGACCTGATACCATTGTCTCCGTTGGAAAGGTGCACACCGCTATCAGTAGCATCTCATACACTGTACGAAAAGACATGACCAGATCGACTGCCAGGACCGGGAGGGGTGTTGGTTTTAGACACGGCGTCGTATTCGCAGTCTGAAGATGATCGAACTGTCCGTGTCAGTGGAGCAGTGTTCTCTCCTACACCGGTGTACCAGATAAAGCTGGAAGGCGTCGAGCTGCTTGGTTACAGAACCATATTCATTGGGGGAATTCGCGACCCTATCCTGATCTCCCAAATCGACGACTTCCTCGAGAAAGTCAGACAGTATACCCATGGGTTGTTTCCTGCACTTGATAAGTCTGAGAAGTGCCGTCTAAACTATCACATTTATGGTCGAAATGCAGTGATGGGTCCTCTTGAGACGGAAATTAGTGTCGCTTATGAGCTTGGAATCATGGGTGAAGTAATGGCTGAGACACAAGAGTTGTCCCATACCATTACTAACAATGTTCGCACATCTCTTCTTCACATGCCATATGAAGGGCAACTGGCCACTACCGGAAATTTCGCTTCTCCACTTTCTCCGCACGAACAAGAAGCAGGTGCGGTCTTCAAATTCAGCTTGTACCATTTAATCGACTTGAATGCTGGAGAGGAGTTGGATCTCTTTCCGATCAGGTTCCATCAAATAGGGACGACGAGCCCAGTGCAGGAAGAGAAAGGGCACTTAACTCAGTCGCAATTGGAGTTCTTCACAAGCACAAAGCCACTTCCAATCGGTAAGTCACTCTGCGATTCACAGATCAGAAGCTAAGCGATTTCGCAGCCCGAAAGGAAACGACGCAAGACGCGGTTGCAATGATGAATATTGCCAAAGTCATTCGCTCAAAAAATAGTGGCCCTTTCGAACTTACTTTGGACATCATGTTCGACGACCAAGAGTCCTATGAACGAGTAAAGAAAGCGGACTTACTGACGAACTCTATTATCAAACGCCTATACCGAGTTGAAGATCATGACATTCTCACTAATATGTACTTTGAGCCTGCACTGGCATGGAAATGCACTTTGAAAAGGCCTTGGGCTCAGGGTAGCTTTGGGGAAAGAGATACCTTGGGCACGCAGCAGCACGCCCCGTTGTTAACTTTGCTGGTGCCAGCTTCTGGAAAGAAAGCTCTGATGAATGGAAAGTTGAACGGAAAGGTCAATGGTACTATATAATTTGTTCTGGTCACCACTGATCAAAATGCATCCAAATTTCGTTTGAGGTCCCCAGCGATTGAGGTTCCCAGCATTCTCGCCCTCCCCAGAGATGTAATGAAAAGTTATGATCCTTGAGGCTTATCTGTGTGAAATCTACTGTATTCGTGAAATACTAAAATTAGGGAGGTCCGCCCAAATTGGAGGCTACACTTACTATGATCATCGGGGATGGCTCGGGACTTTTGGTTGTTACTTTGATGTGAGCTTAAAGCACAATCAGCGCAATCAGCGCAGACAGCGCAAATTTCGTCCGATCCAGGGTTCTTGACTTGCGAATTCTCATGGCGGGGTTGTCGGCAAGTTGCCGTCTCACTGCATTAGGGGTTCGCTAAAATTGCTGGATTAGGCGCTCGGCATGATACCGAATTCTCATTCCTGCTCTCCACGAAATACGAAATGTAAAGACAACTTTCAGCTCATATCACGAGATAAGGATCATTATCCTGTTGTCTTGTCAATGTCTCTCGCTCCAACGGAAGCCGAGAACATTTATTCACTGTCGCCCGGCCCAGGTTCTACACATCCACTGCAATTAAGAGTTCTCGAATTGTCCACTATGACGGCTACAACATTTGAGGAACCTTCTCTAGAGAAGGCAGAATTTGCCAACGTTGAGTATGCTCCGATGACCGTCGATAACATCCAAATAACACCCGAAGAAAGACGCAGAGTTGTTCGGAAGCTGGATTTACATCTCCTTCCCTTATGCTTCATTCTATACACTTTCTCTGTTCTTGACAGATCAAATCTCGGAAACGCAAAGCTCGCCGGACTTGCTGAAGACATAAATATTTCAGGGGACAAATACACATGGCTGGCCAATTTGTTTTACATCGCCTACATAATCTTCCAGTTTAGCAACCTTGGATGGAAGATCTTCAAACCCCACAAGTGGGTCACATTTGTGGTTCTGTACTGGGGTATCGTCAGTACACTGCAAGCAGTCTGTACAAGCTGGCAGGGACTCATGGCTTGTCGTTTCTTTCTGGGCTGGGCGGAGACTATGTTTGGGCCTGGAATACCGTTGTACTTCTCATTTTTCTATCCGCCAGAGTATCTGGGTTTGCGGTTTGGCATCTTCTTGTCTGGTTCGGCGTTGGCCAATGCATATGGAGGAGCGTTGGCTTATGCGTTGTCACACATTCACTCCAGTGTTGCAAATTGGAAATTCTTGTTCATTATTGAGGGCGTGCCAACCGTGCTGTTAGCTGTGGCAACGTGGTTTTTCCTCCCGGACTCTCCAGAAAAAGCTCGTTTTCTGAACGAGAGAGAGCGACTGGTCGCAGAAGCTTTTGCTCAAAATCAACCTGGTGATTTTGAGCATGAGGGTCTGCAAGTCTCGCAGCTTATGGATGCTTTCAAAGACTATCGTAGTAGGTCAACTTTTTGTCTCTAAGATGGTACCAGTGCTGACCGCTCTAGACTACTTCTTCGCTCTTTTGAATTTTAGCTGCAACGTCAGTTTTGCTTCCCTCCCTCTGTTCCTACCTACTATCATCTCGGAGCTTGGAACATTTTCTCAACTCGAATCGAATGGCCTGTCTGCACCTCCATATCTACTCTGCTTCTTTGTCATTATTGCCACAGCAATTGTGTCAGACCGTGTGAGATTACGAGGGCCTTTTGCTAGTTTCTTCGCCCTACTTGCCGCAATTGGTTTCATCATTCTAGGCACAGCCACTTCCGTGACAGCACGATACGTCGGCATCTTCCTCACAGTCAACATTTTCGTCACGACAACCATCATTCTCATCTGGAACTCCAACATCAACGCTACAGGCTCGAAGCGTGCGGGAGGATTGTGGATTATGATGACTGTTGGTCAGTGTGGAACACTGCTGGGAACGAATATATTCCCCTCTAGCGAAAGGCCATTTTACAGGAAAGGGATGTGGATCGCGTGTTCTTTTTCTCTTCTTGCCGCTGTAGCCAGTGCGGTGTTGAGCACGTTGCTGTTCTTGGAGAACAGGAGGAGAGATAGGAAATACGGGCGGGTGGAAGCAGTTGGACGTAGGATGGATGCTTCGACTCATGAAGCAAGAGAAACGGAGCTCAGGTACATTATCTAACCATAGTAGTATGATCTTGTTTGCCTTACCAAGCGAGTACCCACTGTCAAAAGTCGCTGTTCTGGAAATATTTTCCTGCATCGTTTCTCTTGAGTTATGACTCACTAGCTTGGCATCGCACGCCGGCTGAAATTTGGAAAATGCTAGAGTATTAATCCGAGGTATCTCTCGCCAAGTAGAATCTCACAATGATTTTGGGATTCCTCGTGTGTGAGTGGAGCAATTTCATTCAAAAGGACTATTCTGAATTGGCTTTTTTCCAATAGTAATGCAGAACGGCTGCACAAGACGCGCTCCTTTAAAGACTTCGGCATATGCCGGCGGAATTGAAACATCATGTATCTTTAGTTTCTGGGCGATGTAAGGGCTTCCATTATTTTCCATTTCATGAACAACAGCACAAGACAGATCGGATGTCATTTTGGACTGCCACGGCTGTTCGAAAGAGAAGGCTTCCTCTATATTCTCTAGTTTGAATTAGTGAAACAATTCGGGGAGCCGTTCAATCCATCTGCAGGGGTCAGAAAGATGGAAACGACCGCTGCGGAAGGGGAGGAGAAGCTCGAATTGAATGTTTACCTGTGATCCTTGATATTTTGCATCAAGGCGAGAACATTGGCAACATTAGGCCAATCTTCGCCGTCTGGGCCATGAGTAATACCACGGAGAGGATCCATCTCAGCCCATTGAATGTATCCTCCTGGACCTGTAACCATCAGTCATGTTGTTTTGGTATTCAGTTGCTAAAGAGAGCAGCAGCCTACGTAGAAGCTTTATCGCGTGAGATAGAAGTGCTGTTGGGTCTCCGTTGGGCATGCCGTCAAGCCAGAGACGTAGATGCACAATATCGAATGTCTCTTGTAACACTTTGGGTGGCTCCAGGTCAAGATTATCCAAGACTTTCAATCTTACATTATGGGGAAGATATTTCGCATGAGGATATTGTGAGTCGGAAATGTCGAAGCCGTATAACTGCGTCGTGTCTGGAACTTGTCTAGCTAGGTCTAGTAACCAGATTCTAGGTGACGGACGTCAGTGCCAGGAACTCGACAAAAGCAGAGAGACGACAATACCCTGTGCGGGTTCCAAGATCCGCAATACGGCAGTTCGCCTCAGCGACAGGAACTGATGGGTGTAGAAGATAGCCAAGGCCATCTTTCCACAGAAATGCTGTAAATTGAGTCTCCCATCAAGTTAGAAAATTCAGATGGCCCTGGATGGTAATTAATAAGATGGCGACTGGTTTGCTCAACGAATGGATGAGTGTATGTCTCGAACTAGCAAGTAGTCTGGTTCTTTTTCCATGGCTTTTGTAGATTGGCATTTATGACCAGAAGCAACTAATAGTTTGAACTAAAGTCTGGCTAAGGGAATGTTTAAGTAGTTTATGTTGTCAATTTGCTCCACACCTCTTTGTAAACAAAAATCGCTTTAGGCTAAACTCATTCTTCCGTCGAATCAAATCCTTAGCAATCAGGCGGCACTAGCTCCAATGTTCTTCGTGATGTTGGTATGCCGGATGAAACCCACTCATCCAACATGTTGCGTGAGATGCTGTTGCATGCAATGTACAAGGGAATACCTCAGGATGCTTGATACTCACTCCTTGCTGGAGTATTCATGCCACTCTGTGAGAACTTCATGGGTCATCTTTGGGCGCTACTGATGTTGCTATTACAGATTCTCAGGTACGACCATCACTTTGCAAGAGGCGCATTTGTACATCAAACGTGTATTGAAGAGCTCCATGTTCGACACCATGCGTATATATTCTTCGCAGCCCATTAGGGTCTCAACTCGGAGAGTTCCTGTTGCGAGAACTCAAGGACCGACAATTAGCTTCTCCAAAATTCAATTCTTGCCCTCCTACTGCTTAAAACTTATTCGCATTGATATAGTCAACATAGTTGCCAATTCTCTCATACACTCCAGGATACCCAGCCTCAGCGCATCCTTGACCCCATGATACAGTGCCAGCCAGGACTCCAGTGGATGTAATGGTGATTGGTCCACCACTGTCTCCGCTGCACGAGTCTTTGCCGGATGCAGCAGCGCAAAACATGTTGTTTGTGATTGCGGAGGTACCATAGTCGGACCGGCATGTGGTACGGGACACAACTGGTACTGAGACATATCTCAAAGATGTTGGAAGAGTTGACCCACTCTCAGATGTGAGCCCCCTACTCAGTAAATTAGCCATCTATCAACACTTCGAAACAGCCTTGCGCTTAATCGAGAGCAAGGACTCAATGGTTCTTTACATACCATCCAGATACTGTGGTTGATACTCCGGCGGCTGGATCAGAACCCTGCGCTGGCAGCGTAGCGTAGCCAATTGTCGAGCTCGTGGGAATAGCTGTGGCTAGTTTCCAGAGGGCGATATCATTATCGATAGTATCCTCATCGTAGTCTGGATGAACAACGATCTTTGAAACGCTGACAAGAGTACCCCCTGAGGCGTATTTCTAACACCTGGTCAGTGTGCATCTTAAATTCACTTATGTAGCCGATTCTAGAAGGACGGACTTACAAGTGATCCAGCTCGGACTTGGACGGATGACGCCGAATAGTCTACAGAGCAATGGGCTGCAGTGAGAACCGTGTTGGCGTTTATCAATACGCCACCGCAAAACAACGAGCCGCTGTGCAGGAGAGCAACCTGATATGGGAACTGGCCAGCGGTGGCTGCAGATCCTCCCACGATGTCGACGCCGCCAGGCACAGGCGGGGCCAGTGCCTCTGGGAGTGCAACAGCTGCTGACAATGTCGATAGCATCGCAAGAGCGAGTGTAGAAGCGAGTCTTACTGCCATTGTGAATGACAGATGTAGTGATGAGGCTGCAGCTTGGAGGCAAAGAGACGAAAGTCGAAGAAAGACCACAAGAAAGTACTCGTTGGCTTCTGGTGAGAGGGGATACCTCTGGGATTATATACAAAATCTGTACCGCAATTGCTTGAGTACAGAATCCTGTTGAGCGAGTCAACCATCAAGGATTGAGTCGATTTCATGGCCACAGGACTGTACGATAATAGACTACTTAAGCGAGCGAGCTTGAAAAGGAAGCCGTATGCTTTGATTCACGGAGTTTGAGCCAAACGGAGAAGGCAGAATGGGGCGCTCACTTCTTATCACTTGGCAGCCTTGGCGAGCCTCGCATCTCAATTGTGGTTCAATGTAACATACGGCTAGCGGTACTTGAGTGCCGAGCGGAGGTTAAGCACCTTCTGACTTGAGACAAGCTTTCCAAGGGTACTTCTGGGCGGCACCCCACAAATCGAGCGCGTCTAGGAGAAAAGTCTTGTCACTTTCTCAACTTGTCGTAGCACCAGAGATTTCTCAGCAGCTCGTGAGATTGAGCCTTCTCGCAAGTCAAATCATTGGGTGTCGGTAGTCAGACAGTAAGGGCGTTCGTTGGCTTAGAGAAGCTCAGGGAATTTGACCTTGCATTCGCGCCGAAGGAATCGCACGGCAGGCACTGCAAGCGCACCTCACCAATTACTTGGCAAGAAATTACTTACCAATTGCACAATCCTACTTGAATCCCGATGTCGCGAACAGCGCCACGCTCATTCAGTGAGCTTGGGTATTCGCCTTCCTGTCTCCGAAATCTTGCTGGCGAAAGTTGGGAGGTGCTGAAGAAGCACGCGCTAATTAAGAACACAAATTCAAAGAAATGTTAAATGCAGAGTATATTAACGATAGAAGCAGGATACATGACTATTAGTTGAATCCACGTCAGATCGCAAATTTGCTTCTTTGTCTCAGAGCAGTAGTGAAGACCAAAAACACCAAAATACAAAGCACGCTAAGGCTGGTAAGTAAGGTGACACCACCAAAAACCCTGAGCGCCTCGAACATATGATAGGAGAAGGAAGTAGACCCTCCTGCAAAAAGATTGAGCGCAGGTCTATTGGCAGTAAATAAAGAACCCGAGTCACTGGAATATGTAAAAAGCAGATATAAACAAATCGCACGAAAATTGCGGCTGCTCATCCAAGATGCGATGACGGATCACTAACCACAATTAGATACTCTTAAAATGTCCAAGAATCCGCGAGAAAGGCGTCTTCCAGCCGAATGCATCACGAAATCATCGAGGAAAGCTCTAATAGCATGATGTCAATTTTCAAGTCCAGCACACTGGCTGTTAAATTCTGATTAAATGAGCTGCCCTGAGCGTGTGAAGGGGGCCGTAGTTGCGAAAGAGCAGTTCTGTTGTGTCTCTGTAATACTTTCAGGAAAGGCCAGATTGAAGACATCGTATACATCTCTGGTAGAAGACCCTTAACACAAATTTTAGAAATCTCAGTGCCTAGCTGACCTACAGGATGGATACCTCACCAAATTTAGCAAAATAGAAATACTGCCCCCAGGATCAGGCGTTCAGAGATGTCCCCCAGAGTCAAAGTTGCGTTTTGCGTCGCTTCCTGCAATTCTCGCAGGGGCGAGAAGTCCCGTGATTGACCATAGATGCAAAAGCAAAAGAGATGATGGTGTTTTCTCAAGGTTATTATGATGATACTCGAGATATATAAATCGTGGAATTATGAAAGATGAGCATAGATTTTGAGCACCGCGGAATTCTGCGCTAGTCATGTGCCCGGACATAACAGTCTTCGGGGCTCGGGTCGGTCTTCAGAGGGTTGGCAGAGCTTTCAAACTCAATGGCTGACATCATTTTTGACAAGTGAAGGGGGTGGAGACATCGGAGCGAACTGTGCTGTTGCTATGGAGAATCTTCCATACTGTATAAATCTGAATGCACGTGCCACAGAATACCGTTCCTGGTTACTGTACATAGTAGCCGTGTATTACACCACAAGGGAGGGGTTCGCTCCGATGTGTCCACCCCTTCATATATACCTTGTCTGCGGGATTGCTAAGATGCGAACATAGACTGAGGGCATTTATTGACAGTGAAGAATAAGGATCTCTTTCTTTGACACTGTATGTTATTTCCCAGTTCACCTCCGAATGTTCCGGGAAGTTCGGCAAAGTCTGCACTCTAAGCAAACTTAATCAGCATCCACGAAACAAATGACGTACAGCGCTATAATAGTAAGTAATTTTTTGAATACTTTCCTCGATCGCATCTTTTGATTCCATTATTCCATTATTCCATGTTGTCTCCTTGCTGTACATAATTATAGAACTCTATTGAGATCGAAGTTGTGCTCCACGGCCTCCTCCTCGTTTCAGTGCCTCGCCATTTATCAAGCGATCGACTTTTCATACTTTATTTCCTGGTCTCTTGAAACACGATCAAAATGGCAGGTGTGAAGGCACCGTGGTGGGCGACGATATACGTTATTGTCCCCATCTTCTCTGGATTTGTATGGCTGGGAATGCTTCTTGGGATGTTACTATGGTGGACGGTAAAAGAGCATTCAGTACACCTCGTACCAATGGATGCAAATCAACATATCGCGTTCGTCAATTGCCCTGTTCTCACCACCCACCGCATCTCATGAAAGTCGCAGGTACATCTCGGATATTGGAGCGCATCAATTGCAACCCCTCTTCATCGCGATGGGAACGACCACCGTCGTGAGCTTCACCACCGTCTTCGTTACTGAGCGCTGGCTCCGACACCGAGGAACAATTGCTCGAAATACTTCCATGTTTCAGAAGATACTGAGTGGCCTCGCCATTATTTTTGCGATAATAGGAATGATTGGTTTGATCATTCTCACTTGCCGAAATGATATCAAATACTCCAAAACTCATGACGCATGTCTGGTAGTCTTCATGTCGGTTTCCCCCTTTTCACTTTTTCTAGCAATGAACTGATGGATTTAGTGCCGGCTACATCCTGTCTGCAATCTTTGTCTGCTGGGAGTACCAACGCCTAGGGATTCACTACCGTCAACACCGGATCCTTCGCATTTCCTTCTGGATCAAACTCGCCTTCATCTTCGTTGAACTGGGTCTCGCCATCGCCTTCGGTGTCCTCAGTGACAAGGAGAATTACAATCCCGCTGCTGTTTGTGAATGGGTTATTTCTCTCATATACACATTCTACGTCTGGAGTTACGCGATCGATTTCATCCCTGCGATCCGCACAAGACATTATGCTAGCAAGGAGACGGAGATTGATATGGCCGAAGGCATGGAGTCCGAGTCGAGGATGAGGGGATACCCAGGTGGACTGGCGCAGGAAGAGGCTGCTTATGGATCAACTGGTGTGGCTCGTGGTCATGAGTCGAGGAATTTTTAACAAAAGGTGGTGGAAGGAGCATTGATTGTAGATTCGGGAACGCACTGTGTATGTGTAGATGAGTTAAGATGGAGTTTGTATGAAATTAATGATAATGTCGTGCAGCAAAGGACTAATAGTATTGTACATAGATGGGACTCTGAACGTTTGTTAATGAAATGAAAGCTTCGAGTTCAAGACCTTGAAGATGTTCAAGTAGGTATTGCTACAGCCACAAGTAGGGCAGTACAGCAATTCCCAATGCTGTGTGACCTAATTTCTTGCAGCCTGTTGCGCATGCTGCCTTGCCTGGGGCAGTTCCGCAAGTACCGTGTGTAACAAAATCACAAAAGTCGTATGCTAACTTGCCCCCTTAATTGAGCGAAATGTTATTTGTTGGGTAAGCCTGCCGATCTCACCACAAGTTCCAGATACGATGCACACACCTAACCACCACCCAACGTATGTTGGCAGTATCACAATACGATATCCAATGTTGGGCTTATCTGGGTAAGTTCGCCGGATGAAGAGAAAAACACACAAAAGCAAGCGATACTGATTCAGAGTACAAATAGACCTTCAGTTCACGTGTTGGTACTGTCCACATCGGCCGCCACTGAGTCTCGGACTCCAAGTCTCGTCGATTCATCGTCTAGATATATCTCGAGACTTGCCGAAATTGAAAGATGGCAAAGACCAGGATATCGGAACTTGCGGCAATTATATCCACTAAGACTGAAATCATTGAGCAGTACCTTCGATCCCATAACCTTGCCTCGCCATCCTTTGATGTCGACTATGTTGACCCTCAACTCCCTCCGGATATTGCAGTCTGCAAGGTTACTATTTCAGAGGCAACTGAAGAATTGAATAGTCTCCTAGCAGGTCCAAGTGCTTTCTGGACCACACTAGATGTCGGGTCCCTCCTTAGAGATTGTACATCTTACTTACATTGAACCAGACAACGTTCCTGCCAACCATCCACGCAATCTACCGATTCAAACTCGCTTCAAGCTTCCCAATCGGCGGTGAAGCGTCCTTCGCCTTCATTGCATCTGCAGTTGATATACCTGAGCCTGACGTTCAACGAATTATTCGCTTGGCAATCACCCATCGAATATTCCGCGAGCCGCGTAGAGGAATCGTCACCCACACAGCTATATCCAAGGCAATTGCCACGATACCTCTTTTACAATCATTCCTCGGACTGGTTACAGAGGAGATTTGGCCCGCCAGCACACGTATCGTCGATGCTATTGAAAAATGGCCGAATTCCGAGGAGCCGAATGAGACGGGATATAATCTTGCTACCAACCAATACGAGACATATTTCAATGGCATGAAGAAAGACCCCGATCGTGGGAAACGTTTTGCGGATGTCATGAACTTCACACATGCTGGAGGCAAGTTTGAGAGAGCCGGCTTGATTGCACACTATGATTGGGCGTGTATGAGTGAAGGTTTGGTGGTCGAGCTCGGAGGTTCTCAGGGCATGATGTGTTTTGATCTGGCAAGATACTCTCCGAAAATGAAGTGTATTTCTCAAGATCTCCCTGATGTTGTTGCCGGGGTTGAAGTTCCCGAAGATCTCAAGGGGCGGGTGGAGGTTGTGGCGCACGACTTTTTCACGGAGCAGCCTGTCAAGAACGCAGACGCATATTTGTTCCGGTGGATCTTCCACGATTGGTCTGATAAATACAGTATTCGAATTCTTCGAAAACTCATTCCGGCTCTTAAGCATGGGGCCAGAATCGTGACTGGCAAAGTTTGTTTACCGGAACCTGGATCCATTTCGTATTCCATTGAAAGGCGAATGAGGTATATCTATGGGCTATTAGATCACTACATACTTACTGACCAGATCACTAGAGCGACCGACATGGTCATGAAAGCGTGTCTGAATGGGAGAGAGCGAGACGTAGATCAGTGGGCCCAATTGTTTACCAAGAGCGATTCGAGGTTTAATTTCAAAGGGGTCATAAGGATTCCGGGCTCTAGATGGTCGGTTATTGAAGTTATTTGGGAGGACGTTTCTGTTTAACTTCAGTGGAATATGCTGATTACTTTTGGAAGGATTGGAGGGCCTTTCCCGACAAGAAGCATCTCGCTAGACCCAGAGGCTCCTTAGTGTGCATTTCGCTAATACATAGGGGTGAAAGTTTTGCACTACTTTTCATGGGGGCTGCATCATATTGCCGAACATAACCATAAGCACTCTCGTGGGTCAACTCCGCTGTCTCAGCCTTGTTTGGCTTTCTCATAGCCGTAATGTTGTATTTTTTATTGACTCCATAGACTCTCCATGGAAAGAGGCCGTAGTAAAAGAGGAGATGACGATCTCATTACTTCCTCTATGCTTGCTATAGGGACAGATGTTGTTACACTCAGCGACGGCAAAACAATAGGGGTGCTCGCTAAATCCTGCCCTCTGGAACCCGTCAATTGGCTCCCGGATTAGTCTGGGTGCAATCCACAACACCACGCTTTTCGAATACTTCTCAGCCTCAATTTGGGCTTGTTATCAGGAAATACCAATTTCCCGGGTCGATCTGGTGTATCACGATCAACCGGAGGCGCAGGAGCCCTAAGCGAGGACGGGTGTGGCACAGGGGGACACACTCTGTCATCCTCGGGGACTGATAGGCCAGCCCCGCTCCCAAAACTGGCGCCTAGAGGCGAGCGACAGATCCCACTGGGGTTCAAACCCAGTGGTTCATTCAAAGTCGCCACCTGGTCCTTGCTACTGTTTTACCTCCTCCCTCAACAGGGAAGAGCTGCTCCTACCACACTTAAAATAACCTGCCCCCTCTCTGCGGACTAGATGCAAAAGTTTGCACCCATTCCTCTCTTCTCTTCTACCTCGTTAGTATCCATGATGAGTTCTCATTCTCTCAGGGAATTTGAGTTTCTATTTGCGTTGCTCTCCAACGTTGTGCTCGTCTCTTCAACTTGCTATAATCCCGATGGTACTGCTAAGACCAGCCCTGCTTATCAGCCTTGCGTGCAAACAGTAGGAACGTTCTCGCAATGTTGCGGTACAAATGTAAGTATGGAGTTTCTTGAGGTTTCGTGCCCTCATTTTGAAGATGACCCGTGCTCCTGTTCTCAGAACGAACCCAAATCGGATCAATCTGAAATAGAATGGTGGGAAGCGCTGACGACCAATTTCCAGTGGACTGCTACCAATCCAATAGTTGCAGATGATAAGTGCATGCCCAATGGACTTTGTCTGAACAACAACCCAAGTGACAACGAGCCCTTGTACTGGCGCGGATCCTGCACAGATCCGACCTGGAAAAGCCCGCTCTGTCTCTCGAATCTGTGTACCAACTCCTCAGTATGTACTTGATTCCAAGACACACTATGCTAGCATAGATCTAATCAGTCTCCGTACAGAATGGCGGAGATGCATCCGACAACGTTCCATTAATACAATGCTCAGACGGAAGTTGGTGTTGCGGCAGCACCAACACAGCATGTTGCAGTAAAGGGCTGGGCGTGAAACTTGATGCTATAATTGGGGTCGCGAATCAGTCGACTTCAACTTCCTCCACCTCGAGCTCTACTTCGACTTCAACTTCGACAGCCACGGGCTTGGTAATTTCGGCGACTCCCAAAGGCACACAATCTGGGCTGAGTACAGGGGCTAAGGCGGGAATCGGCGTTGCCGCAGCTGTGATTGCTATTATTGCTCTAGCAGGGCTGACGCGGTTCATCTTGAGGAAGAAGAGGCGGCAGGCTGCGGTTAGAGGACCTGCAGATGTGACAAGTGGAGGGCTTATCAAAGGGAACCCTCATGAACTTGGTGGGGAAACTGCGTATGCAGAGATGGGATCGAACAAACCGGAGCCTTACCAGCACGAAGTTGCAGGATATATGCCGGTTCCTGTACATGAATTAGCTTCCAGCAGATATCATGAATGAATTTCTGTGGCACAGAAGCTCCACCCCGCCGTTGAAAACTTTCTCTTGGAGTTTAAAAGAAAAGTGAAAGACGTCTTTCTAGCTGGAGCCTCAATCCGACCAATACCGGAAACACGTTCACTAAAGTCAAGGCCTGACTTCGCCCACCCTCCATCATAACCTTATCCCTACATCACCGACCCTTACCTCAATCTCTGCCTTCAATTGGGCTGGACGTCTTTTCAAAGCTGGCGTCGATGCTTGATTCGTTTAAGACAGGGAAGGTTCCAAAATCTTCAGATCTCAGATCTCAGGGCTCGACTAAGGCCAGAGCAGCTACTCAGGTCCAAAAATGGAAATGGACTTTGGTGGGCCGAATTGTCGTCTGAGGTTATTGTGGCTACAGTAGCACTCGCTTATTTTCGCGTCAGCCCCTATTTGAGAAATGCTCACGTGTAGGGAAGAATGAAGCTTTCTTTTATTCTAGGCTACTAATGAATACTGATTAAGAGTGGTTTTGGGAAGTGTTCACAAGTACCTTCAGACAAAATATTGAAGTCTAGTGCAGTACGTGGGTACAAGGGCCATCTCCGCCGGACAATAGGAGGATACTTCAGAAGGTTATTCTTCACTTGATTTGAGATTCAGAGCTCTTTGAGTCAGGAGGTTTAGATTTAGATGCAAAGATTTGGATATTTCGATAGGCAATGACATCTTTAACATGACATACAGGAGACAGATGGTTGACTGTGATTACAATTGGTGAGATCCAACAGGAACGTGGGATTTTGAGAGCAGGGAAGAAGCGCTTCTTGGAGTCAATTGAGTTATCCTGAAGACCGAGTCATAACACTCTGGCGCTTCCACACCTATCCTGTCATTACTCAACTGTCTTATGCCATTCATCAAATTTCTTCTGTCGCAAGCACTAGTGTGATTGTGCCTAGTGATTCAAAGTTGCGCTTATCCCTGAGTACTTTAATCTTCAAGGACTGAACACAATGCTCGTCTCTACCAACATATTCAAAATACCAAAACATCAAAGCGCAACACCAAATACCTAAGATGTTTTTCAAATCAAAGAAAGTCACAGCGCCTGCGCTCTCCAATTCTCAGCCGATCTATTTTCTCAGTGTAATGGACGCAAAATCAAGGACTTACACGCATTGGAAATGTGATCAAGTAAGGTCTTCTCCCTCTATGTACTGATCATAAATATTGATATACACGCAGTGCCGTGAGTACAGGTGGACTACGAAGACCAAATGTGACAAATGCGGCCGTTCTCGTGATAGCTGCCACAATGTTGTCTGCATCGAACTGAAATTAGAGGACGGTACCGTGGTTAAGGACAAGCAAATTCTGAAGAATAATGAGATCATCAATGGTGCGAGGAAGTTTGGGTTAGATGGCATCAACTAAAGGTTGATCTCTACAGGCTACTCTTGAGCATGGAGTTTTGGGCGAAGCGAGGAGGTCTGCAACCGCGAACTCTAAAGATGACCGAGCCCATGAAAATTCCTCCTGTTCAATAGGAAAATGGCTTCTCGGATCGATTGTGCGCAGTGTCTACACAGCACGATTAGCAAGCCTCCCGAGCACTAACTTGAAGCGGAGCATATAGCATGTAATCAAACTTTGATCTTCTGGCAAAGGAAAGAGTTACTATATATTCAGCCTGTATAAGTTGCCTCCATTGCGGAAGTCTTTCTATCCTATGTATTGAAAGTAAGTGCCCAAGAATCTACTAAGGATAAAAATTCCAGAACCACAGCAAGAAAGTCAACACATCACTGAGTACCAGCCTAATCCCACATCAACAACCTTAATCTTCCGAATGCTCGACAGCGATCGTATGTACCTTCTGTTCGTTCTCTGCTACCCTGTATTCCAAGTCATGAGAATCGTAGTCGGCTCTCTTCATCGTCGGAACAAACCACGACGAGCCACTGAATAGCGCATTCATCTCTTCCAAGGGGCGCTTCGCGGTTTCAGGCATGAACGCCCAGAAAAATAGAGCATTGGTGAAATTGCACACAACGAATAGAATGAAGTACCGCCAGCTGATACTTTCGATAGCAGGTTTCGTGACCTGCCCAATCATGGTGCTGAAAGCGAACGACATCATGGCACCAAGGGAAACACCTTTAGATCTGGTGTGGGTGTCGAAAATTTCGGCAGGAATGATCCAGGATAGTGAGCCACAAGTGAACGAGAACGAGATCTGATAGACTCAGTTCATGCATATGAATGTCCAACCAAGAGAATGCTGGCTGACGGCGATGCGGTTGGGAAAGGCGCAATTGCAGCCGTGACGATAATGAAACAGACGCAATTGATCAGATTACCGATGATCAAGGGCCATCTGCGGCCGAGTCGGTCGATGAATAGGATCGTACAGATTGTGGCGATGGTAGACAGGGCGTTGCTGATACCCTGATATTTTAATGCCAACTGAGTGCCAATGCCTAAGGTCGCATAGATCGTTGGAGAGAAATACTGAATGGCTGACACTCCAG
Source organism: Mollisia scopiformis (assembly GCF_001500285.1). Classification (NCBI taxonomy): domain Eukaryota; kingdom Fungi; phylum Ascomycota; class Leotiomycetes; order Helotiales; family Mollisiaceae; genus Mollisia; species Mollisia scopiformis. The sequence goes on from NW_017263584.1 coordinate 1,829,184, forward strand.
TCATCTGTACAGAGGCTTGGAGTGCGAGCACAAGCAAGAGACGTCGGAAGCTTGATTTATTTTTGAACAAAGCCACATAGCCTTTGGCGGCTTCTTCGTGCTCGTGGGTGATGGCTGCTTCAATTTGTTCGTACTCGGATCGGACCCAGACGTTGTTAACGTCGCCATTTGCATGTAGTCGTGCGAGTGTCTTCAAGCCTTGGTCTGGCTTCCCATGATCGATGAGCCACCTGGGGGATTCCGGAAAGAGTAGAATAAGGAGGGCCAAGATGATTGCAGGGACAAGCTGCATTGCAAGAGGAATACGCCACTGGGCATTGCTGGTTTTGCTAATGTTGAGGTTGGTACCAAAGGTAGTCCAAGCTAGAAAATATTTATCAGTGTGTGGTATTGGAGCACCAAATCAACTTAACTCACTAGCAACAAGAGCTCCCACCGCCAATACAAATTGTTGGAGACCGGTAATTCGTCCACGGATGGAAGAGTGCGCAATCTCGGCTTGATATAGTGGGATAATCATAAATTGATGCCAATACCCAATCCTGCAATAGCTCTCCCGGCGTAAAGGTACCCCAGATTTTGAGCGGCTGTCTGGAGACTACCGCCGACACAGAAGATAAGGGCACCCGTCATAATGGTAAGTCTTCGGCCAAACCAGTCACCCATGGGTCCGGCAAGGGCAGCTCCAAAGAAGGCGCCTCCAGTGAAAACTGATACAACAGCACCTCTGAGCAAGTATTAGCTAGCTCCGCTATGCGAAGGGGGCAATATTACGTTTCATTTGCGCTTGGATTATTGAAAGTCGATAGAAAGGCTGGAGAAGCAATAACTCCCGCAATAACACCAAGATCATATCTACACGAATGTCGGCAATTGTATTTGAGGGATTTATGCGAGGTAGATACCCATAGAGAAACGACCCGAAGGAAGCAAAGACTCCTACCAGGAACTGGTTGATGTGTTAATAGATACTATAAGGTGATTGAGCCAGAATAGCTTACTTGGTAAGTCTTGGGACTGAGCGGCATGCTGGGCAGCTAAGGGGTGGTGACTTGAAGTAGGCTGGAGAAGTGAAGAGTTTCTCTCCCTTAACAATTGAGCTGGGTTTTAAGATCGGCAAAGAAACTCCTAGAGAATATTCCTGGCATATAAACACGAGAGAGTATTGCATTCAAGTGAGAAGTTCCTTGATGCACATGGCATCCCTGCGGGGTCCCCGCGGCCACGCTCCCCACATCCGCAATATTGCCTCGTCAGATCAAGTCTTGGTGGCAACCAGCCGCATCTTGTTTGTATTTAAAGAGCCCAGGTGGTTATTCGGAACCAAGATTGTGGATCGTTCACTCGTGAAGCGATCTCTCATTCGTGCGCATACATGATCAACTCGGCTACGGCAAAAAGGGGTAGGTATCACTAGGCCAAGTTGCACCTTTTTTAGTCCGCTCTTAACTTTCTTGACGCTTCCCGTGCATGCGGAGTATCGGCAACAATTATGTTCCCCTAATCAGTTCTCCAATACAGAAGAAGTATCCCAGAATCACATGCACAAGTCTTAATGTGAAGCGATATCTGACCCCATTTTTCCATGCTCGATATCATACATCGAAGAACTAGGTAAAATAGAATATTTCGCAGAGCCTCTTTTGCTTCTCTTTTTCAAATCAACGTTCGACTCTCTTTCTTTCTCTTCCTAGGCATTTTTCTAGAGTTCTGAACCGTCAGCAAAATGACGACGACCACCACCACAGAGTCCATTCTGAGCAAAGATTCGCATCCGAGAAACTCGGAAAGCTCTACAATACTTACACGTTCGAGGATGCCGTTCAAGCCTTACGGAAAGGAGAATCCTTATCTCTCGCGACACAACGGCTACTCTCAGAACTCAGTAATGAAGAGCAGCTCTCTCTCTTAGATGGAGATGTACCCTTCTATGCTGGACTTCGAGAAATATTATGCGACAGATACAATCGCGTACCTTTTGTGATGGGTTCCATCCCCCGTTTGAAAATCCCCGGAATTCGCTTCACTGACGGTCCTCGTGGGGTAGTCATGGGCGCATCGACCGCATTTCCCGTGTCAATGGCCCGAGGTGCAACCTGGGATATAGAATTGGAGCGCAGAGTTGGGCGTGCAATCGGACTAGAAGCAAAAGCCCAGGGATCCAACTATTTCGCCGGCGTGTGTGTGAATGTACCTCGCCATCCAGCTTGGGGTCGGATTCAAGAGACGTATGGAGAGGATCCGGTGCTATTGGGAGAATTTGGTCTTGCTCTTACACAGGGTGTGCAAGAACATGTGATGGCGTGTGTGAAGCACTTTGCGCTGAATTCAATGGAAAATGCTCGCTTTCGTGTGGATGTGACTGTTGACGAAGATGTATTGCATGAGGTTTATCTTCCTCATTTCCGGCGGATCATTGAGGGTGGTGTGGCCTCGGTGATGTCTTCGTACAATTCCGTCAATGGGGAATGGGCTGGACAAAGTCAAGCTCTCTTCTCACAGACATTCTCAGAGGAGAGTACAAGTTCGATGGCTTTGTCATTTCTGACTTCATTTTGGTCTCCGGAATGCTGCTCTTTCGCTGAGAAATGGTTTAGATATCGAGGCGCCTTTCCGACAACAAAGAGAGATGCACCTTGTAGCAGCGCTGGAGTCACTGTCTGGAGAATTAGACTGGTCAATTGTGAACATGGCCTGTTCAAGAATTCTGCAGAAGGAACTTGAGTTCGCAGCGAACGATAGTGGAAGCCAAGCAGATCTCTCCGCTGTTTTCTGTGACCGGCACAGAATGCTGGCGAGAGAAGCTGCCGGGCGCTCAATGGTTCTCTTGAAGAATGAATCACTACCGATAGACTCTGCCGCTTCCCGGCCTCTGCTTCCGCTGGACGCGAAACAGTTCTCGACGGTTGCCATGGTCGGACGACTCGCTAATGTTCCCAACACAGGTGACAAAGGATCTTCTCAAGTCTTTGCTCCCAATGTGGGAACACCATTTGATGGTATAAAAGAAGCCTTTCCTGACGCTCGAATATTTCTCGAAGACAGCGATTCTGCGGAACGGGCAGCAGAGTTGGCGTCAGAGGTCGACCTTGTTCTCTGTGTGGTAGGATACGATGCCACAGATGAGGGAGAATATGTTGTTCCTTCATTACAATCTGATCCTTGCTTACTGAACTTGTTTCCTCCTGCGAACACTCCGGAGGAAAAGGCAACACTTGCCATTTTGAAAGGTCACAGCAATGGTGACAAGTTAGATTCTGGACTTGAAGTCGGCGCTGGTGGAGACCGCCGCTCGCTCCGACTTCGACCACAGGATGTGGAGTTGATTTCAGCCGTCACAGCGGCAAATCCAAACACAGTCGTGTCCGTGATAGCAGCCGGTGCCGTTATCATGGAAGAGTGGATAGACAAAGTCCCTGCGTTGGTTATGAGTTGGTATGCGGGCTCAGAAGGCGGCGATGGTTTAGCGGACGTCCTCTTTGGCAAGGTTGATGCCAGCGGAAGATTACCTTTCTCCATTCCCAAGGATGAGAGTCATCTTCCCTACTTTGATATGGAGGCGACAAATATCAGGTACGATAGATGGCACGGCCAGAACTTGCTCGACAGGAATGGTCACAAGGCGAGATTTCCTCTGGGTTTTGGCCTTTCATACACGAATTTCTCGACCTCGGAGCTTCGAATTGGCTCCTTGGGCTGTGGCAATAATTCGGATACGTTACTGATTCATGTCAAGGTTTCAAACGAAGGTGCACGTCGTGGTAGGCATGTTATTCAGGTTTACGGACTTGTTGACATGCCCGACTTTCCATCTCGAGTGTTATTAGGATTCCACCCCATGGATTTAGATGCAGGCGTATCCAAGAACATCATGATGGATGTGTCGGTAAGACCTCTGCAGCGATGGGTGGGTGGAACATTTGTTTTACCAGGAAAGGAAGTCACAATTGAGGTTGCCAGCTTTGCAGGTGACTCGAAGGCAGTCCGAGAGTCTACATTTCTGCGCAGGGCAAGACTGTAAGCGGTATTGGACAGCAACTAAAGCATGATCGGTGTTTTCATAAATCAGAAGATCAGAGGAGATTGATAGCACAGTATCAAGGAATTTAAGAGAGGAGAAGCCGCACACTGCGCAGATTTCGCTGAAAGCGCGATTCTCGCTATTTGCGCTGTATGCGCAGATACTCAAAGGTCCGTAAATAGATACAAAAGCTTAGATTTTGATCGCTTCAATCTTGAAAAGACACTCGAGGAGGTGAGCTACAGAAGCCAATCCTTCGCAACCACTGCTCCAGAATCGAATCATCAAAATCGTCGCTTCAACCGCCTCTTGCCAGTTGGATGGTAGGAGCTGAGCAGTGAACGAATTTTGGGCTGCTGCAAGCAGAATACATGCACTTCGAGCTGAAGATCGTATCATTAGCCAAGTGCCATGATGCCGGTGGTAATAACCCGGACGATTGATTTCCAACCTCTCGAGATGAAAAGCAAAACCCTATGCTGCCCACCGTCTAACTCCAGAGGCCTCCTGTCTATAGTTGATCACCGCGTCAATGAACGGTCACGTGATAAGCTCATGGAAGTAAGTGGTTCGTCCTTTGAGAACAAACTTGAGAATGTCGCCGTCATCACCTTTTGGAAAGTCATCCTCTGCAATGCTGACACTGGCTGCTAGCGAATCTCTCCAGTTTGTGACACGCTGAAGACTCTCCTCCGCAAAATCAATCAACTTGTCATAGATCCGAGCTGGTTTTTCGTCCACTAATGTCCTCATATCCTTCTTGGCTGCTGTCTCCAACCGCCAAAGCGAGATATCGGACAAATAAAAATACCAAGCGCGAAGATTATCATCTCCATCAGCCTCAGAACAGCTCGGAAAAGATCGCGGCGTCTCGCCTCCCATCTCACCGAAGTCAGGTAGGCCCAACTCCCATCTCAATTCCCTCTCCGACTTCCACGAGGACCAATATATGCTTTCTTCGGCTGCGTTAGATCTTCGGCTGTCACAAGACATGAAGCTTTGAGAAACAGCGAGTGCTTGCAGAAACATGCGCCATGACATCAGAAAGACTCCCGCAAGAAATAAACATTGTGCCTGAACGATACCAGCAGAGCCCAAGGTCGACCCAATCCGCTTGAGTGCTGTCGTAAATAGAACATGAGAGACCGAAGATGTCATCTCGTCTGCAGAGGCAGAAGGACTGGACAGAGGACAGGCCAGTGCACCGTTCGCACACACAAGAAGTGCTAGACATGATTCGATATCCCAGCCTACCCTTCCTGACATATCCGCCGGACCAACCGACGAGTTTGTTGTTCATCGAGAACAGGATTCTTACAATGACTGTGACGGAAGAAGCCATCGAGCCATTGGTTGCATACCGCTGGATTAAGTTCATCGCTCATGGCTGGTGCTTGCGTGGATGATTGTACCGAGACTGGGCTGAATTGGCCTGGTGTTGACACAACAGGTAGATCCAAACTCCGAAAGACTGGCCACTTCAAGATTGTATCCAGTGTTTCCGGCAAGAAGTTTTCTAAACGCAGGTCGACTTGTGTCTCTTCCCGGCTACCCTTCCCACGGCGCAGGTGACCAGCTTCGGCATCGTCCCGTAGTGAAATACAGGCTATAGAATCGAACTTGCTTTCTAAGTTATGCAACCGCTCAAGAATGGCAATGCTTGCAGGATCGAATGTGGACGGTATGGTTCCTGGATCCGAAGTACACTCGGCTCCAATGCTCTCGCAGAATGAACATGATGGCTTCTTTTGGTCGCATTTGGTTCGTCGAGCTCTTTTACCAGGTCGAATTGATATAAAGTTTTGACAGAGAACTAGGAGGCGAGGTGCCCATGCGGAGACTTGCGCTATATCTATATGTTCTGATAGACAGCTGCCCATGAACCCGAAGATCCGGCTCCTGGAACAATGCAAAACAAGGGCATCACTTGACGTACCGACAAACTTGGCATGCAGTGACAGCTCGTTTCCTGGGGTATGCAGCACTACCCCGACTGACTGAAATCGTTCGCTTGGTCAATCGACGAACGTGATCGTTCGCCGGTGCCGAGGAGAGTTCTTGCTGCTGCATGTCGAGTTGAGCAAAAACATATGTGAACTGCAATGTGGAAGGTTCAATTCTGGGATCCGGGGAGTGTCGGGAGAATATAAATTCGATACATGATCGTATTCGCCATCATGGCAGCCCAACCCCGCAAGCTAGAAGGGACTACCTAACCAAAGTACAGTACGAAGTCGGCTCAGGTGTTCACGCCGTTTGGTGCGCTTCTTCCTACAGTAAGCGAGCCGCCGCCAGTCAGGGGCCACAACCAGATCTTGTGGATTTAGTCCTCTCTTTAACGTCTCAATTGGGATTCGCGGGGCAGCTCGTAGGGAGTTGCCGACACTCCCCAAGACGGATTAATGATGTCCCTGCAGTCGGAACAATCCACAAGTGACGAAGTTACTTGGCCAAGGCCGAAAAGACTATCTTCTTCATCCGCAAACTCTGCTCCTCCAGAGCAGCGGAGCCGATGCATACCCCACAAGGATGATCATCTGTGGGGAAAACACCTTCCTAAGTCGTCTGTAAGTTCGTCGATCTTTATGAGAAATATCAGAAGTGGAATTACCTGCTCCGTGCTTTCGTATTCACCTGGAGCAGCTCGCTTCTCGCCTTAACAAAAAAAAAAAGACTTCCTCCTCAAGATCGTAGGACGAGTATATAAAGTCCCTCAAGTGCAGCATCTACTGAAAGACAGGACTTGAACCACCAGCATTCCAAGATCTCAAAGTTCTTCCAATACAAATCTTCGAAGCGTCATGTATTACCTCTCGCTTGCCAGTATCCTTCTCCTGACTCCAAACATTCTCTCAACCTCAGCTCAATGTGTTACTCCAAATCCAACACCCGCAGCTAACACGGACTTCAATGATAACATTTTCTTCTTCCCAGCCGCAGACGCCGTGGAATGGAAGACTCTTTACGCACGCTCTCTCCAGCTACCAGATGAGTCTCTCCTGATGACATGGGAGAATTATGCAGCAGAGCCTCCCTTGGTCAATCACCCCATATACAAATCGACAGATGGAGGTGCGACATACTCCAACTTCTCTGCAGTCAAAGACCAAGTCAACGGTTGGGGCATGCGCTTTCAACCCTTCCTATACACGTTGCCACAAGCTTTTGGAGGTTATGCTGCGGGTGACTTACTTGCCGCTGGTGTTTCGGCCCCCGAGAGTTTGACAGGAGGTGTCTACATTGAACTGTATGCTAGTACAGACAGCGCAGAAACCTGGAACTTTGTCAGCCACATTGCTTATGGAGCCGGTCCTGAGATCATCACCAGCGGTGATGAAGCAATCTGGGAACCGTTTCTCATGATGTATAACAACGAGTTAGTATGCTACTTCTCCGATCAACGCGATCCGGCACATTCCCAAAAGCTCGTCCATGTCACGACAACCGGTCTGAAGACTTGGTCCTCCACTATCGAAGATGTCTCATACTATACATACGATGATCGACCAGGCATGACCACAGTCGCATATATCGAGTCTACCGATCAATACATCATGACCTACGAGTATTGTGGATCTGCGAATTGCACAGTTCACTACAAGATGTCTTCAAACCCCCTTCTCTTCAACTCTACCACCGGGATTGCTCTTGTCGGAAACGATACTGCTGGGACTGTCCCTTACGGCTCTCCTTATATTATCTGGACCCCCAACCCATCCAACACAAACGGGTCAGGTGTTCTTATTGCTAGTAGTGGCAGTACTGAACAAGTCTTCATCAACGGTGACGGTGCTGATCCTACGGAATGGAAAGTGGTTGATGTGGGCCAGTGGTCGGCTTACTCGCGTAGTCTGAGGATCATTACTGTGGAGGGAAACAAGAAGTTGTTGTTTGGCAATGGAGGGAATATGGGTAATCCGGATTGCAATTCTGTGGCAAACGGCGTCATCGATATCCCGTATTAGTCGCTTATGTCTATCAACAACTTTGAGTGAACATGCTCACTTACTGGTCTAAGCCCCTATTCATGCATCACTCACGTGGATTTTCAAATTGAGGAGAACATACCTAGGAAGTTTTTGCTCCATTCTAAGCTATTGAGGGGAAGATTTAGTAGTGAGAATAATTACATCATCGGCTTGGCGGGACTACTACAGTAATCAGATTTGGTACCGATCGGAAGCTAGCACATCTTGTCCGCACATGATTCTCCTCACTCGAAAGTTTCAAGGAACAATATCGATCATCTCACAACCTCCATGTCTCCTTTAAAATACGCTCGTATCGACAAATTTCTGCTTAGCTTGACATACTTCGGTCTTGCTCTGCAGGGCGCTTACAGCATTCGGTTGTAAGTAAACTTTTTACTTTCGAAAATAACATGAAAGCTGACAGCCTCCCCAGGTATCGCAACTATCAATCCTTGAACACTGGATACAACAAGAAGCGGTGGGCTTTAAAAACGCTCGAGAAGGAGCAAGGTCTCGAATCCAAGAAATCCTAGTCTCGAAGTCTATCTTTGAAAGATCCCTAATAATTTCTTGCTCCCCTCGACGTCAAACTAGGAAATCTAGTCACGCCAAAAGTCTTCTCATCAGCTTCATCAACCCAAAACCCTAGCCATTCGCTCGCATCATCTTGACGAAATGTCTGTAACTTCGCGCCTCTTTAGGATTGTCACATTGCCTAACGCGATTGGCCCCGTTGCATGTATTGTCTTTGGCATCTCATTTTGGAATACCAAGTTGTATGTCTCGAAATGCCATGGATTGACGAGAAACTGTTAACATCTAGTAGTGAAGGTCGACTCGATGTAGTCCGTGAGAAAATCGAGACAGTAGACCGCGATATTCGTCGCTTGAAAGGGGGACAAGAGAGTGGTGGAAGTTCAAAAAGGAATAGCTGATCCTGGTTCACAAAATTGTACAGAAACTTTTTGAGTTGGAAAGTCAATGGAAAGCCAACTTACGCAAAAAAAAACCTGGCCGAAATATCAACTCTTGTTTTAGGCCCCTTCACTTCTGGGTGCATTCTGTGAGTGTTTCCAAGAGCTAACACGGCCCATACAGACGTGTTGTGAAACGATGAGATTTCCTCTTATTGAGTACATCATTTCTTCTTTTTGGCCGCTCTCTTTTCACCTCTAACATCTTTCTTCAGTCTCGCATCCACAATCTTATACTTACCCTTCACACCTCTCGGTCTACCAGCAATACCTTTGTTTCCCCCTCGAGCAACAACGACCTTAACCTGCTGCTTGGGCTTCTTCTTGGCCGCCTTGCTCATCAATTTCACAATACTCTGCGCCTTCTCCTTCTCTGTCATGCCTTCCTCGTCTTGCAACAAGGCAGACTTCTTCCTCAACTTCTCCAAACGTTGAGCAGCCTTAAACTTCTTCCTGTCCTTTGCTTCGCGGACTTTCTTGATAGGTCGAGCGTTCAGGGCGCGCAGCTTCTCTTTGATAGCAGCTGCTGCGGCTGCGCTAATAGGTCGGTGGGGCTTGTCGTGACGACCTTCGTCATCGAGAAACCACTCTGGCAGACCATCTCGGTCTTTGAAAGCGTACTTATTGAAGCCCTCGTCAATAAGGTCTTGCTTAGTCTTTGCACCTGATGCTATTTGTTGCGCCAAAGTCATCGCTTCGGCGGTAATTATGTCGATATCTATGGAAGATCAGATATGTAGTTCAGGGGTGTTTTTGAATACTTACCAAGTTTGCCGTCCTTTCGAGGCTCGTCTTCCCACTGATCGTCATCTTTTGACCGCTTGACCACTTCAAAACCGTCCTCGTCATCCTCTCTGTCAGACTCAGGCTCAATCTCTTCAATCTCAGCCATGGACTCGTCCTCATCTTCTTCCTGTCTCATAGCGTCTAACTGGTCGAGGTCTGCAGTGATCTCTTCTTCATCTTCTTCCGGTTCATCAGGTTCGGACTCTTCAGGTAAACCACCTATATCCTTGAATATGTCCTGGTCAAAGAATTGAGCAGCTCGCCGTGACAGCCCATTTGACTTCTTCTCGTCGCGAGTGAGGTCTGTTAGTAGGGAACGCTTTGAAATCATATCCCCCGCCTCAGACTCGTCACTGCTGTCTTCTTCAAGCTCATCGTCGTCACTAACATTCTCCTCCGCAGAAAAGCCCTCCCATTCGCCGTCTTCGTGTTCTTTTCGAGCCTTCTTTGCTCGAAACTTGGCGTCTGCAGCGGACTTGTGCTCCTGATATTGCTCGTACATAGAGTCGAGCTCTCTATCCAGTCGATCTTCCTCTTCGTCACTTTCTCCATCAAAATCGCCAGACGCAAATCCACTATCGCGATCTTTTCGTAAATCAGCTTCCGTCAAAATTGCCATTTTGCCCTTCGCAATCTTATCCGCAGCCCCGGACTTGTCGACAGTTCTCAGTCCAAACATCGATCCTTCGCCATTAGGCCCTGCTTGCTCAAGTCCAATCTCTGTAGGGGCTGTCATGTGTAGCTGCATTCGAACCACCTCTCTTTGCTTCTTCTCATTTTCTCTTCGACGATCACGCTTTCTGCGGGCACTGTCCTTTTCGCTCAGAGCTTGCAGCTCTTCCTGGATCTTCAACTCTTCGTCCATTGGTTCTACTGCTGCAACTTCCTCCTCCGCAGCAGCTTTGGCAGACTTTTTCGTTGCAAATCCAAACTTCTCTCGGACTTTCAGTCGCCATCTCAGAAGATTCCTGAATTCCTTCCTTCCAAGTACTCGTAGATCTGCACAACAGTTTCGAATCTCCTGGGTAGTCTCTGGCAATTTGTCGAGGGCTGCAAGAGCAACGTCGCCGTTCGGTGGCTGTTCGAAGCTCAGTCGGTTCAAGCTTCCCAGAATAGCAATAGGGTCCGTAGTTTGAATGAATTCGCTAGCTGGAACCTCCTTGAATTGTGTCATGTTATCATCCTCATAACCATCCCTCTTCCGCTTCTTCACTTCGGGATTGAAGACCTTAGCTTCATTGTTCGGTGTAGGGTCTGATAGTTCTGCGAAGACAGAGCGAGGATCCAGAAACTTAGGATCAATTCGTTTAGGAGCTTTGAATCCACGACAGACGACGAAGATTTCTGCGGAGACATTTCGTGAAGAAGGCGGTTTCGTTGCCTCGACCTTGGTGAAAAGTTGATTGAACACCCAAAGCAGACTGTTGTAATCTTTGGATCTGAACACTTTTGTGACAAACGTGCCGCCTTCCACCAAGAACTCAGTCGCCAATTTCATCGCCTGCAAAGCCAATTCCGCCTGGTTGAAAGAATCCTGCACCCAAGCCGTACCAACATTCGGTGCGCCATCATGTAGAACGGTGTCCGCCTTCCACGTCTTAAAATGTGATCGGATAGTCGCTCGGCATTTATCTGTCGTAATATCGCTCTGGAAGGTAATGACTCTTGGAATGGCCTTGATGGGGGAGAGATCAACTCCGACAATAAGACTTCCCACAGGCATAGTCTCTGCCGCTACTTGACACCATGACTGTATATTCTAATTAGCCAGCATCTTCATCAAATGGGTATGGGAACACTAACTCCAGGTGCAGCGCAAAGATCCAGCAATACTTTGCTCTTCTCCAAGAAGCCATATTTTTTGTTCAGCTGTATCAATTTGAATGCAGCTCGGGCGCGGTATCCTTTCTCCTTGGCCAATTTGTACCACTTGTCAAGGCGACCCTTTCCATGCTTCTTCTGGATACCCATGATGTTGGTGAAGTGTGATGTTGTCCAGCAAAGCTGATATTTTTTATCGTTCAATCTTCCCACCCACCTATAATTTTTCTTTGAAGCACGCTAAGATAACAACAGCCACCAGAGTTATCGGGAAGCGGGCGCAGGTGAAGCGGAAAGTGCGGCCGCTCGTTCTGTCACAACGCGAAACCCCAGACGCGGTAGAGCTCGAAGCTCGTTCTCGCGTTAAGTGTGAATCTCCAAGTCGACCTTCAACCACACAACTTCCACACCGAGGAATACTGTTCATATCTGGAGGTCGACGAAATACTCAACACTTAATACTCAGCCATCATGGCTTCGCGACGGAAAGCAGAGAACAATGAAATGGATAGATCCTCCGAAGCAACAGTCACTTCATCCCCACAAAGACCTCCAAGAAGATCCGCGAGCACAAGAGAAAAGCGCAACCCGACTATTACTCCTCGAAAGTTCACAAGATTCTTTACGCCTCGCTCGCAGCCTCTCCACCAGCGTCAACCAACCCGTCGTGTCTTATTCAATGTCCGCTCCTTTGGCGCTTCCTCAGCATTAAACGTCCAGTCCAGCCCATTACAATCGAAAGGCTTCGATGAAGAAAATAACCCCCCTGACCTTCCAAGACAGTCGAAACGGCAGAAAAGATTCCACACATTGGCTTCAAGTACTCAACCTTCGGTTATGAGTACAAAGAACCTCGGTCTCGATAGAATACAACAATCTCAATCGAAGGGTGAATCGAAGGACGATGTTGTTCCGTCGTCACCATGCCCGCAGGGAAGTCACCTTGCCTTTGAGCATGATGGAACCCTGGACGAGGACGAGGATGAGGACAGAGATCAAGTAGTTTGTCCTGGCAGAATCAGCTCAAAGGATACTGCAACGCCGGTTCTGCGTTGGAATCGCAATGGCGGTCTTTCCGCACAACTATTCGAGATGGAGCTGGGCAATGCAGGACGTTCCGGACGCGTGCACCACAGCTATCCGGTCAATGGTATGTACTCAGGAAGCGGCTAAGGAGTAATACTGACGTTGCCAGACTGGCGTGATTCTACAGCGAATTTCTGCAGCAAACCGGAAGATGTTCACGATATCATGAGCTTGGGCGAAGAGCCGAGACGTACTATTCCTTTTGTTGCTCTCGGCTTAAATAGTAAGTCGTCGTGCCTGACCTGTATAGAGTTAGATGACTGATATCATAAAGACAGCTCTCTCCTCGCGGTTGGAGATGAAGAAGGTCGAGTTCGACTCTTGGAGTCTGCTAAAGGTGGAAAGCCAAGTTTTCAAAAGAATTTCCTTGGTTTTCGTGTCCATACCAATGCTATCATTGATATGACCTTTTCTGACGATGACAGCCTTCTTGCAACAGCGTCTGGGGACCAAAGTGCTCGTGTGGTGGATATGGGCACTCAAACGACGATTGCGATACTTGGCATTCACACTGCATCCTTGAAGCAAGTTCGATTTCAGCCCGGTGCAAACAACAAGAATGTCCTGGCCACTTCCGGCAGAGATGGTTCTATACAAATATGGGATCTGAGATGCAAAGGGCACAGTGGTCCACAATGTAAAATGTGGACACCAGTCATCGAAAGGCGGACTGGCGCACGATCTCGCGCAGTCGATCAAGATATCTTGTATCCTCGTCCTCTCAACAGTATTACGGACTCACATAGGCCCCTTCCTGGTCGATCTCAACCCTCTACTGCTGGATGGACTGATCTAGCTAGTCGTGGGGAAGCTGCAAGCCGCTCGGAATCTCTAAGTCGATCGGCAGATGTATCTGTCACTGCTTTACAATTCCTGCATGAGGGTCTTCACCATTTACTGCTCTCTGCATGCGAAGCTGACGCCTCGGTCAAGTTGTGGGATATTCGTACTGTGTCAAGCAAACAGCGCACTTTACCCATCTCGGGCACTGCTCTCCCGCCATGGCACGTGAACTACCGAGATTTCGGAATTACAGCTCTCAATCTCAGCTCCAATGGATCGAGAATCTACGCAGTATGCAAAGACAACATTGTGTACACTTATCGCACAAGTCATCTCATGCTCGGCCATGCTCCAGAGCTGGAGATTCAAAGCAACACTCGACCAAGTCAGGCTAAACTTACACAGGAGGGTCTCGGTCCCATATACGGCCTCCGCAACCCAAAGTTCCATGCAAACACATTCTACGTCAAGTCCGCACTTCGCACTACGAACAATGGGCACAGTGAGCTGTTAGCAGTGGGCAGTAGCGATGACTGTGCAGTCCTCTTTCCGACTGATGAGCGGTACTTGCCTAGCCCGCATTCTGCCCGAGGCGCGATTCCAGTGAAGCAAGAGGAGTTTGACTGTCGTGCAATGCCCACTTGCCCAATTTACACGATTGGCTCTTCTCTCACCAGAGGTCATGATCGTGAAGTTGGGTGTGTGACCTGGACACATGACGGCGAGCTTGTAACTGTCGGGGATGACCTTATTGTCAGATGTTGGAGAGAGGATCGTGACTCTGCGAAGGATCTGAGGACTGGTGGTGAAAGCGAGGGTCGACGATGGAACTGCGGATGGGCAACTGTTGAAGCGGACTATGACGACGACGATGAGTGTTGAAAAGCGATATCTTGATTGTTGGATTATGATCGAGGCATGTAATGTTTGGAGTATAATGATTTTCAGCGAGCGAGCGAGCATTGAGAAACCTGCATTATTGGCGTTCTACTCAGCGAGCAGGAGTTCATACGGTTGCGGATACCATTATTGCGAAGATTCGGAACGAATCACCTACGTGCACCCGGAAGCATGTGGTGGAACTTTTGGTGATGCGTGTTGAGTCGCCAAGAGAGCAAGGCAGGCTCATCGTGTTAGTCTCTCGGCATACATACATAGGTAGGTGAGGGAAGTATGAAGTATATGGACTCGAGGGACATTTCTCACGTGTAGGTATAAGAAATTAAAATCCACAAAATAAAATCACTTCAATGTCCCTGGTGCTTATTCATAACAATGGTCTGGATATTATTTCAGACCTAGCATGCCAAATTAGAAAGCAACCATACTAGTCAACCCGTCAACCTCGCGCTTGAAGTTTCGATGTTGAGAAATATTGAACGCATAAGCGTCAATGAAGTTCTTAGCACCCTTCACCATCTTCAAAGCATCACCCACACTTTCCGGCTTGCCAACTCCACCTGCAGTAACAACACCGTATGACTCCGTAACACTTCCTCCTTCCCCACTGCTGAATACCATTCCCTCAACCTCGCAGGCCATCTTGACGAGCTTGACACCTTCACCAGTGGCGCCAATAGCCTTGCAATGCCCAAATGCCTCTCTAACCCAGTGGATAACTCTGCCCTGCTTCATCAAGGTAGAAACATGCTCACCACCGGGAACATAGATGCTATCAAACATCGTGCTTCTCATGCCCTCGAAATGATGATCTGGGGCAACTGTCTTTCCGCTTGAGCTCTTGACTGGCTGTCTCTTGGGACCGATTGTGAAACACAACGCGCCTGCAGCGCTCAAAGCTCCTTTGACAGCTTCGTACTCAGAAAGGTTAAAGCCATCGGCAATGATAAAGGCAATCATTCTGGTCGCAATGGTAGGAGGGAGGCCTAGTGCTTCGGGGGTAAACTCAGTCATTGAGAGACCTTTCATCTTGAGTCCGTGATTTGGCCTGCCTGCTTTCGTAGGTGTAGGTGCACCTGCTTTCTCGGCGACTGCTTGTGCGAGATCGAGAGAGATGTCCGAGAGGCGATTGATCATTCTTTCATAGACGATAGGTTCATCGCAGTGGTCGAGCTCGAAGCCAAGTGCGTTAATAATATGAGCTTTTTCGTAATCAGCCATAGAATTCCAGAACGTCTGAGCTTGAGCAAAGTGTTCAGAGAATTTTATAGAGAGCAATCTCTGTTTCATTGCGACGACCTTCTCCGGATAGTCAATGTAAGCGCCTTCGCTGGGTTTTGCAGCAGGGACGATGTCGTGACGATTGGGGTAGTAGTTGATCTTGCCTTTTTGGATCGTGTGGCGCATCTGTCCGTCTCGGTGGTTGTTCATAACCGGACAAACTGGACGATTGACAGGGAGTTCTTGCCAGTTGACGCCGAGGCGGGAGAGTTGGGTATCAAAGTACGAGAAGTTTCGGCCTTGAAGGAGGGGATCATCTGAGAAGCCGATGCCTGGTACAACATGAGCTGTGCAGAAGGCGGCTTGCTCGATCTGTGTGAAGTATTCGTCGGGGTTCTTGTTGAGTTGAAGCTCTCCTATGTATCTAATTGGGAGAAGCTCTTCAGGCCAGACCTTTGTAGCGTCGAGGATATCAAAGTCGAAGTCATCTTGCTTGCTTTCAGGGCCTATATACAAGTCAGTACACGTTCAAACAAAGATCTGGAACTAAAGGCCCCATCGGAGGGCTTGAACCACATCCTCTTGGATGAGCAACTCCCGAATAGAATTCCGAACAGCTCGGTTTTCTAAGGCTAAGGAGAATAGGAGTAAATTTCAACGTACAGACTTGAATACCAAATTTCCAAGTTGGGAAAGAGCCGCTCTCGATGGCTGTGAAGAGATCCTTGCGATGAAAATCCGGATCTTGGCCAGCGATCTTCAATGCCTCATCCCATACGAGGGAGTGGACACCAAGAGTTGGGGTGAAGTGAAACTTGACAAAGTGTCTTACGCCTTGAGCATTGGTCAAAGTGTAGGTATTCACTCCAAATCCTTGCATCATGCGGTAGGATCTTGGGATTCCTCTATCGGACATTGCCCACATGAACATATGTGTTGCTTCAGAATGCAAGTATACGAAGTCCCAGAAGTTATTGTGTGCAGTTTGTGCTTGAGGGATCTCATTATCAGGCTCAGGTTCTGTGGCTGTTAGTGAAGTGGTCAAGGTACGATTTTTTGCACTTACTTCCTGCATGTATCACATCAGGAAATTTGATAGCATCCTGGATGAAAAACACAGGAATATCATTTCCAACAATATCCCAATTTCCCTCGTCGGTGTAGAACTTGACTGCAAAACCTCGAACATCTCTTACGGTATCTGCACTTCCGCGAGAACCTAAGACAGTAGAGAATCGCAAAAATACAGGCGTGCTACGAGATGTATCGGTAAGGACACCGGCACTGGTGACATCTTCGGCACTCTCGTACAACTTGAAGTTTCCGAAGGCGCCAGCACCTCTTGCATGGACGACTCGCTCGGGAATACGTTCATGGTCAAACTTCATAATCTATAAGGCTACGTTAGCATATTTAGCTCAGTCTCTCTCTGCTAATGACTTACCTTCTCACGTCCAAAATTGTCCTCGAGAAGGGCTGGCCCTTGGCGATCACCAGTAGAAGCATGCAGCCAGTTGTCATGGGTTGGTTGCCTCACTCCATAATCAGTTGTCAAACGGTCACTGGACTTTGGCTCAATCTCATTCCGTTTCATATCGGTGAGCTTCTTGTTGGACGACATAGCTCCACTGATGGCTTCGCCAGCTTTTTGAACAGTACCTCCAAGAACTGATTGCATAACTCCGGGATTGAGATAGATGGAATTGGGTTCAAGACTTTGGAATTGTTGAAAAGAGAAGTGAAACTGGAAAGGAAAAGAACCTACGTTTGTTTTTGGACGTTCACGATTTGCCAAATGACGTTGCAGATGAAATCGGAGCGGAGCTCCACCTGTTCAAGGATCAAAACTCAGTAGGTACGCAGCCAATAGTCGATGAAGTGGTTACATGTTCTGCTTCCGCATCAAATTAGATGGCCGGTGGACAAAGCGGCAAGAAACATGGTTTTGGGTCAGAACCGGCATGGTGGGCAGAGCTAAGACCTGTTGACAGCCGCGAATGGGGACCAGAGAGATCACACCGTGAGATGATAGGCCTGCCAGCAGCCGCTTTCAGAGGCAGGAAAGGCATATCCGTTAGAGGAGCTTGGCTTGGGCTGTCAGGAACTTTTGCTCCGGTGTTGTCTAGCCACAGGGCAGGGCCAGCTGCAAGTTACGTCGCGCTTTCTGCAAAGGCGGGGCAGCCGCATGGCACTTCTCTGCTTTCACACTGCCATGAGAAACAGATGAAATGCCGGTCAGCATCGATCTCCTCGTTTCGTCGATATATAAGCAAGTTATGGACGGATGTTCTGGGGTCTGGCATTCGAGGGGAAAAGAAGTGGTGACGTTGAATTTATAAGTCTTGGTCTAACCATAATTGGCAATCACGTGGAGAGTAACATCGACGGGAGGTGAACGAGGCATCGAGGATGGTCAGTTCCATCACTAGTCCCGTAGTCAAATATCAAAAGTATATTGTATATTGAGGGTATCATTCTGATTCTCATCAGCGCTGTGAACTTATCAACGCCAGACATCTATGTCTCTACCTTGCCCAACCGAGTTCGTTTCATAATTCCCAAGCGCCTACCAACCATGTATCTTCTTCGCCGAGTCCCTTATCCTATAATTTTGACCTTACAGCTTCTAGTCTATACTTCACATCTTTGAGGACTTTCGTGGCCGGTTTCCAGTCATCGAACTTTTTCAAAAGCTCGGTTGTCTCTTGATCCAGCTCCGTCTTCACGAAATCCTCTTCTAAAAGTCCACGCATAATCCACGGTAGGATGTATGGATTCGCATTCGTAGGGATCTCGTATTTCTTAACGTCTAGGGGAACATCTCCAACTGTTGTAGTCTCCAAAGCATACTCAATTGCGAGACTGTAAAGCATTAGCAAGGATGTCTAAGAACTTCCAGCGCTACCTACTCGTAAACATTTCCATCATCATACAGCCGACTGTGACCCTCGCCTGTATAGAGGCTGCCCGCGAGAGGAGCGGATAGTTCTCTGATGAGGCCATGGTCTGAAACTCCCAGATTACGAAGTTTCAAGGCAAACCCGACAAGGTGGGAAAGGCTGCCGGAAGTTAGTGACACGAGAACAAGGACAATGTTTGAGTACCCATAACCCAATAACATCAAAAGGGCGGTGGATCATAGATTGCAAGGGGAAAAGTCGAAAGGCACAGGATACTCACAAATCAGGAGCGTGTATTCGGCCATCTACAAACACAGCTCGGTATATGTATGGATGGCTCGCAGGCGAGAAAGTGGAGGACTGGCATAGGGTTAGCGAAAATTTGAAGGGAACGTCGACGTCGTAACAAACCTCCATAGATACCAGCTGATCGTCGATGGATCCACAATATGTGATCTTGACCCCATATTTGACCGCTACACGGAGAGAATCTTCATATCTCTTGGAGACGGTACTTTCCGGATCTGCAAATTCGAACAATTCTCCAGCAGATCCACTGAATAGTCTCGATTTGTAATCCGGGAACGGCCCGAGAGAAACTCCAGCTAGAAGATGAGGCTTAGCAATGTCGAAAGAAAAGGCCGTATGTTCAAACTCACCCATCGCACACACGCCAATCTTTCCTGTCGTTACCACACCAAATTCGACTAGTTTTGCTACCAGCATCAATGCCACAGGCACTCCTTGCGAATGACAGGCAACAAGAATGAAGTCTGCCTTTCGAACGTGATCAATCCAATTGAGCAGAAGTTTCCAAAGATTATCAACTCGATCAGCAATCTTTCCCTCTCCCTCAAGAGCGACTTTTTCTATTTCACAATCGACCGATCCATGCTTATCTGTCCATCGGCGGATGGCGGAGGCGGCATGGTTCGCGAATCGAATGGAAGTTCCAGTGGGTTGCCCGATCACAGTTCGAAGCAGCGGGGCCGGGAAAAGACCATGAATCCCTATTGCTAAAGCTTTCTTAATTTTTGGCGGATCTTTGACCAAAAATACATGCTTGACAGGTTGTTGCTGTCCATACATGATGAGTCGGGTAATTTGTTGCAGAATCGAGGGGTTCTCAACCAGGCGGTAGGTGCTTTTCACCGAAGGAAGCAGTAAATTTGGAGGTGTAGCCTTTACGCTAGCTGGGCTTTGAGATGAAGTAGCTTTAGGTGCCGCTTCCACACTGCTGTTTGGTTGAAGTTCTTCCACCTCGCCTGACAATGGCCTAGTTCTCTTACTTGATTTCCCTTTCTTGCTGTCCTTCTTCTGAGTGTCCTTTACCGGTACAGTCTTTGCCGGCTCAGGCTTGTCTTGGGAACTTTCCCCTGCTACTGCAAGCTGTCCAGATGTCTCGGTTTTTGCTGGAGCATCAGCGGGCTTCTTGCTGTCTGTTGACCAGAATGCCCATGAAGATCCAGCTGCAGGTTGAGTGCTTGCTTCCGGCACTGCAGAAGGAGCATCTTCCATGACAGTGTCCCCGCCAGTATCCCCTGTTTTCACGGGTATCTCATCTTTAGGGGCCTCTGCTACGGTCGAGGGTGCTGCAGTCGACCAAAGACCAAACCAAGAAGATGACGGTGGCGCTGGTGTTGGTACTGAAGCTGATGCATTCTCTGTAGTGCATTCCTTCAGCACAGGCTGTTCATTTGGTGCTTCTTGTTCCATTTGATCTTGTGGCTTTTGTGCAGCTTGAGGTTGACTGGTAATCTGCTGGCACTCATCCGCTGCATGCGTCTGTGGCATCGGCCTGCTAAGCCAGCCTCCGAGCCAGCCAGAAGATGTCGAAGGCCGTTGGGAAGCGGCGTCTGATACCGGCTCTGTTCGAGGAGGAGCAGGTATATTCTCGGTAGGTACTGGTAGAGGCGAGGGAGCATCCGCTTCATTCTCGCTGGACATCGGCTTCATGTGCTCTATGTTATCTGCCGCATTTTCCGCTTCATATGTTCCGCCCATAGTGACATCTAATGTCTCTTTGCTCTTCCCGAGCAGCATAGAAGGAGGACGTGAAGATGTAGCAGGTGGAGGCTTAGTTTCGAACCGACCTAAGTCAGCAGATGAAGTGTTTGTGGGCTTATCAGCCAATATAGTTTCCCTCGCCACTTGAGTAGAAGCCGTTGATTTTCGAGGCCAAGTCCCATACCAACTACTCTTAGACTTGAGCGGCTTGTTGGCACTGGACCTGGCGTTGCCAGCCGTCAAAGGAACAGCTATGTCCTCGGTTGAGTTTGCCGCATTTTGGGGGGTCTTTGGAACAGGAGTCGAGGATTCTGCGGATGTTGACGAGCCTGCTTCACTTGGTGCTTCGTTCGACTCAACATTTGGCCTCGAGCCCGCCTGTTCGATGGGAGGCTTTGTTCTGGCGCGCTTGGATTGTCGTAATGGTCCCATGGAATAGGCTGACGAACTCTCGAACGTTGTTGAGAAAAGTAATTCAATGTCCGCGGGTGGTTGAGCGAATGTGTAAATTACCAGACACAATAATGTGAATCTGTTGTCTCTGTCTGTCCCTGCAGCCTGGGTCAACACAAACCCTGTTATTCTTCCCCACCAATGACGTTGTCAAAATCACGAGGCTGGATAATTAAGGTTCTTACGCTAGCGGGTAAACCTCGGGACAGAAAGAAAAAGTTCCAGTTCTCAAAGAATTTTAATATTGAAGCTGCTGCACCACCCACCCCGCCTCAGAATTTCCTTCGATTAAGCTCAATTATGGCACCAATTGACAAGAAGAGGAAGACTGGTCCCACGAACGAATCTTTTGCGCGATCAAGGAAACCTGTCGAAGAAGAAAGTCGACCTTCAAAAAGATTGAGACAGGAAGACAAGCACGAGAGCAAGACGACAACTCCCAAGACGACAACTCCCAAGACGACAACTCCCAAGACTTCTCTGGTTCCAAAGATTACAAAGGCGCGGGAAGAAGATGCTGCCTTTCCTAGAGGTGGAGCAAGTCTCTTGACTCCGTTGGAGCACAAGCAAATTCAAATCCAAGCTACTCGAGATGTTTTGTTTGAACAAAGCGCAAAGTCGTCAAAGACGAACGAGGATGGCACAACTAACGGCACAGCCGATCGCAAGAAGCAAAAATCGAGGTCCAAGGGAAAGGGTAAGAAGGCTGCAGAGGAGCCCGAGCCAGAAGAAGCGGATGTGAAAATTGAGGGATTGAGTTACAAGGTATGACCATAATCTCTATTGTGTTGCCTGACTGACCATTACAGCGAATTGTGCCAGGATCACTAGTACTAGGCCAAGTTTCCCAAGTCAATGATCACGATATTGCCCTGTCACTGCCGAACAATTTGACTGGCTACGTGCCAATAACCTCTATTTCCGATAAGATCACTGAGAGGATCGAGGCAATCGCAACCAAGGAAGACTCAGAAGAAGATGACGAGCAAGGTAATTCTGAAGACATTGAATTAGGGAGACTTTTCTCCATAGGCCAATACCTCCGAGCTTATGTCATGTCTACTGGCGACGACGATTCCGCAACACCAGGAAAATCCAAGAGACGAATAGAACTATCACTGAAGCCTCAGCAGTCGAACAACTCCCTATCACAGCGAAATGTTATCACCAACAGCACGCTTATGGCATCGGTGAAAAGTGTCGAAGATCACGGCCTTGTCATGGATCTGGGTCTTGATGACCCCGAAATGAAAGGATTCATGGGAGCCAAGGAGATTCCATTTGGTGCTAAGCTCTCAGATATCATAGAGGGTGCAGTCTATCTCTGTGTGGTCACGGGCCTCAGCTCCAATTCCAAAATCGTGAAGCTATCTACGGATGTGCGGAAAATTGGCGATATAAAGAAACAGAACTTTTTGTCCGAAGCACCTGCTGTTGATGCCTTCCTACCAGGTACAGCAGTTGAAGTCCTAATTACGGATGTGTCATCTAGAGGATTAGCTGGAAAGATAATGGGTATGGTCGACGTTACGGCAGATCTCATGCATTCCGGGGCTGCCATTGATGGGAAAGACCTGCAGGCCAGGTATAAGATCGGTTCTAAAGCAAAGGCCAGAATCATCTGCACCTTCCCCACCTCCGATCCGCCCAAGCTCGGAGTATCGCTTCTTGACCACGTGGTTTCTTTGCGCTCTCAACTGGCCACAAAAGATGGTGAGAAACAACATCCTCTAGAAATCCTACCACTGTCAACGATCATCGAAGAAATTACTGTCAAAAAAGTAGAATCGGGAGTTGGCCTTTTGGTTGACGTCGGATTGGAGGGCGTCTCTGGATTTGTGCACATCTCTCGCGTTAAGGATGGCAAAATTGAGAACCTTTTCGAGTCGAGTGGGCCATACAAAGTTGGCTCAAGTCATCGAGGTCGACTTGTCGGTTACAACTTGCTTGACGGCATGTATCTCGTATCGATGGAGGCTAGCATCCTGGAACAACCCTTTCTGCGAATCGAGGATTTGACTGTGGCCGAAGTAGTCAAAGGAAAGGTTGAGAAGATTGTTGTCGACGCTTCTGGTGTTGGTGGCCTCTTGGTCACTCTGGCCGAAGGCATCACCGGTCTTGTTCCAAAAACTCACATGTCTGACATTCAACTACTTCACCCGGAGAAGAAATTCAAAGAAGGACTAGCTGTGACTGCTCGGGTGTTATCTACGGATCCAGGCAAACGGCAATTTCGGTTAACCTTGAAGAAGAGTTTAGTCAATTCTGAAGCGGCGCCGTTTATCAATTACAATGAGATCGCTCCTGGCATGCAGAGTCCTGGGACGATCGTTAACATCCTTCCGAATGGCGCCGTGGTTCAATTCTATGGCACGATACGAGGCTTCTTGCCTGTGGCTGAGATGAGTGAGGCTTACATACAAGATCCTAATCAACACTTCCGCGTTGGACAAGTTGTGAATGTTCATGTTCTCACAGTTGACGCGGAGAAAGAAAAGCTACTAGTTTCTTGCAAAGACGCGTCCACATTCGGAGCTGCCCAGCAAGCTGCGATGCAGAAGCTGAAGATAGGCGACATCGTCTCGGCTGTCGTCACAGAGAAGTCCAGCGACGACATATCTGTCGAACTTCAAGGCCTTGGCATTCGTGCCGTGCTTCCAGTCGGACAGCTTACCGACGGATCTTCTTCCAAGAACGCATCTGCGCTGAAAAGGATCCGCGTCGGGCAGACTCTGGCTGATCTAGCAGTCCTCGAAAAGATGGAGCAGAAACATCTTGTAGTCCTGACTAACAAGCCTAGTCTCGTCGCAGATGCCAAGAACCGAGTACTCTTGAGAAGCTTTGACGACGTCAAGGAGAACAAGACAGTCCATGGATTTGTCAGGAACGTGACCCTCACAGGAGTTTTTGTTCAGTTTGGAGGGAACTTGACGGGCTTGTTGCCTAAGAATAAGCTACCTTCAGATACTATCAGCCTTCCCGAGTTTTGTCTCAAAAAATATCAATCCTTAGAAGCCAAGGTGATATCTGTTGATCACAGTCAGCGGAGATTTCTACTCTCTATGGTGGATGCTGGCCGCAAACAAGAACCCACGGAGGAACAATCTTCCAATACCACGATTAGTCGGCCTGTCATCGACCCAATCGACAGCACGATCTCGAGCATGGAAGACTTTTCTCTAGGGAAACTGACGAAAGCAAGAATAGCATCTATCAAGGATACGCAGATCAATGTACAACTTGCAGCTGGTATTCAAGGTCGAATTGACGTCTCACAAGTTTTCGATTCTTGGGATCAGATAAAAGACCGGAAGAGGCCTCTGCGACCTTTCTCATCCAAGCAAATTGTCAATGTCCGAGTCCTTGGCATCCACGACGCACGAAACCACCGCTTTCTACCGATTTCGCACAGAGGAGGAAAAAACTTTGTCTTCGAGCTTTCAGCGAAGCCCAGTGACCAGTCAGAGTCATCTCAAGGGCCATTAACGCTTGATCAAGTCAAAGTTGGTTCTTCACATCTTGTTTTCGTGAACAATATTACCGAAGATGGTTTATGGGTAAACCTTTCGCCTAACGTTCGGGGTAAGATAAAGGCACTGGACGTGTCCGATGATGTGTCTCTGCTGGGTGACCTCGAGTCAAACTTTCCTGTTGGTTCAGCTCTTAGAGTTCACGTTACCAACGTGGACGTGGCCAACAATCGATTAGACCTTTCTGCTCGTTCCAGCAAGACATCTGAACCACTGACGTTCAAGAATCTCAGTAAAGGCATGGTTGTGCCAGGAAAGGTGACCAGAGTCAACGAAAGACAGGTCATGATTCAGCTTAGTGACAGAATATCTGCTCCTGTACATCTGACTGATCTTACCGATGATTTTTCATTGGCGGATCCAACAAAATATTCGAAGAACGACATTGTTCGGGTTTGTGTAACGGAAATTGATGCGCCAAACAAGAGAATTACTTTGTCTGCTCGACCTTCAAGGGTCCTTGACTCGTCTCTGTCCGTGCAAGATCCCGAGATAATATCAGTTTCTCAATTGAAAGTCAATGATATTGTGCGAGGTTTTGTCAAGAACGTACACGACAAAGGCTTGTTCGTTGCAATTGGGGCCAATGTCACTGCCTACGTTCGAGTATCTGAACTTTCTGATTCATTTCTCAAAGACTGGAAATCGGAATTTGAGGTTGATCAACTCATCAAGGGGAAGATTACGAAGGTTGATCTGGAGAACAATAACGTCCAAATGTCCTTGAAGGCTTCAGTCTTAGACAAGGATTATGTGGCGCCACTCGCTTTCGAAGACATGAAGGTTGGCCAGATCATCACTGGCAAGATCAGAAAGGTGGAAGATTATGGCGTGTTCATTGTTGTCGACGGGTCACAAAACGTCAGCGGGCTCTGTCATCAAAGTCAGATGGCCGACAAGGGTGTAAAGGATGTCAGAAAGCTATACGATGAAGGCGACGTTGTCAAAGCCAAAGTGTTGAGAATCAATCCCGAAAAGAGACAGATCAACTTCGGCCTCAAAGCGTCTTATCTTGGTGAGACTGGAGATTCGGATAGTGAGGAGGCTGATGACGCAGCGGATGCTATGGAAGGCATCAGAATAGCCGGCTCTGACGTGGAAGATGATGACTCCGATGACGAGGCTGGTGGTGTCGACCTCGACGATATTGAAAGCATTGGCAGCGCTGCTGTACAGAACCAAGATGACTCCGATAAAGAAATGGCGGACGCAGACGAGGAAAATGTTGCCGGTCTCAGTGCTGGTGGCTTTGATTGGTCAGCCGATATTCTCAACCAAGCTGAAGACCAGTCTAGCGTGGCTTCTGATGATGATGAGATGAAGGAGCAGCCGAAGAAAAAGAAGAAAAGAAAGGCGGAAATCCAAGTCGACAAGACAGGTGATTTGGATGCTAATGGCCCACAATCTGCTAGCGACTTTGAAAGACTGCTTCTTGGGCAGCCAGATTCATCTCAGCTTTGGATCCAGTACATGGCTTTTCAGATGCAACTTAGTGAACTAAGCAAAGCAAGGGAAGTGGCTGAGCGTGCTATCAAGATAATCAATATCAGAGAGGAGACGGAAAAGATGAATGTTTGGATAGCTCTACTCAATCTAGAGAACGCGTACGGCAGCGACGAGACTGTCGAGGAGATTTTCAAGCGGGCATGCCAATACAATGATGCTCAGGAGATTCATGAGCGGTTAGCCAGTATCTACATACAATCTGGCAAGAACAACGTAAGTGTCCTTGAACTCGGCAGTCCTAGTATCCCATACTCATGTTTGAACAGAAAGCCGACGAGATCTTCCAGGTGCTTGTTAAAAAATTCTCGCAATCACCGACGGTTTGGTATAATTATGCTCATTTCCTGCACTCAACGCTATCATCGCCAGATCGTGCGCGAGCTCTTCTTCCCCGAGCAACTCAATCACTACCACCACATACGCACCTGAACCTTACTCTTAAATTTGCTGCTTTGGAATTCCATTCTCCAGCTGGCTCTGCAGAGCGAGGGCGAACAATGTTCGAGTCGCTGGTCTCTACGTTCCCCAAGAGACTCGATATTTGGAATCAGTTGCTTGATCTGGAAATGCAGCAAGGCGACCAAGATGTCATTCGAGGTGTTTTTGAGCGTGTTGTAAAGACTAAAGGACTCAAGCCGAAGGGTGCAAAAGCTTGGTTCAAGCGATGGGCAGAGTGGGAAGAGAAGAACGGGGACAAAAAGAGTCAGGAGAAGGTGAAGGCAAAGGCCGAAGAGTGGGTCTTGAATGCAGCCCGAAAGAAAGGAGTAGCAGAGGATAATGATGATGACTGAGGGTAGAGATGAACAATTTGCTTTTGCATAGCATTGGAGTATGGAGACCAAAAAATGGAAATTGTCTGTCATTCGTACAGAAAAACATCGTACTCTGACAACGGATGCAATCTATACGTGATCTTCTCTCGGTCTATGTTCCAGATTATCGCTCCTTCATGGAGATAGACAGGTTTGGGTGGACTTCGAAGACGCCGCCTTCACGGCAAGCTAGGCTTGTCTTGAGAATCGATCAACTTCCCTACATGAAATGCCCTAATGTCGTACGACTTTAACTTTCCAAAGCTGTCCAATTTGTGCCTGCCAATTATACACATTCTGTGAATTGGATTTGCAGAGAATTGCGAATCTATTCGTATTGCTTGGAGGACTAAATACACGCCACTTTTTCCTCCAACTTGGAGGCGGCTTCGTTGCTTGATATCCTAGTGACTTATCCCAGATGTATATAGAACGACGATTGCAAGCTCTTTGACTTGTTTTCGCGTTCATGATTTGAGGACCACATTGTATTGTGGTGATGGGAACTTTCTGCTTCTATGAATCAGGTACGGGCAGTCACCATGTCAATGCAAATTGACAGGTAGATATCTGAATTTCTAGGTACTCGCTGATAGTTTCTTTGTCTTGCTTATAAGTGTTCTGTTGGTGGTTCAATGACTTTGATCACAAGCATACATCATTTGAGTGATCAAACAAAAGCTTTTCGAAAGGATCAAATGCATGTGAGGTTGAGTGCTTTAAGAGGATGTAACGCACAGCAGGACTAAAGAGGCAGATTTCCGCTGTAAAATACCAAAGACAGTAGCTCCTCCAAGTTCAAGGCCCGATATCGGTGATGTGAAGTAATAGGAAGACTTTTTACAAGCCACTTGTTTCTTAGTCCGTTATAACTATACACCAGATCGATCGTACTTGATGCCTGATGTGGGAATAGCTGCTCAAGGCTGAGTCACAGCTTTGTGATACCGCTAGACGACAGCAGGTATAAATAACTCGCCGCCGTCGTCCCCGTCGCTCGTAGCACACATACCAGAGACGGGTAGAAGAGCAGAGATGGATGGATGAATGGTTGAATGGTTGATTTCATGTCCCGGGTTCTGGATGCCGGCTACTTGGTGGCAGATTTCTCATGTGAGCAGATGTTTCTTGCTACGAATAGAGATCATGCATATGGCAACAGTTGCGATGTTTGACAATCATTTTAAAGATGACAGTAAACAAGATATGGCAGACTGTCTGCAAGAAGCCTTCTCACACTCCAGACCCTCAGGGCAAGATTCAGCTGATGCCTGATCCATTGTGGTGGAAGACTGAATTAGAAGAATAGAGATCCTTGTTGCAGATATGTAGACTAAGATCTTCTGACATGCTGTAAAGATGATTCTCCATCAGAGTGCGGATGTTCTGTGTTATGCACGCTTCATTGTGAAAGGGACCTGTTGTCATTCGGCCTCATGTTCTTTCCGATTTTCGGTAACGACATAGCAAGAACTGAAACTTTGGAACAATAATGGAAAAGATACTCTCTACCTGAAGCCTAACCGATTTCTCTCACGTAAGCGAGTTCTTCATTCTTTGCTGATTTGCCACTGCAGAGATCTTCACATGTGACAATAACATCCGTATTATATAGGTAAGAGTAGTCGAGCTTCATCATTTGGCCGGTCGTGGATTCTCCACGTCTGGCCTCCCTTTCGCCTTCTGCTTCTGCTCTTGAGCTCTTAGCGCTTCAATGTTGTCATCGACGAGAGCAATCTCGGCGTTGACACGTAATAATTTCTCTCGCAGCATGTTCTCATAGTCCTGGTCTGACAACACTTTCATGGGACTCCATTTTGAGTCCAGCCATGAATTTTTAGCACTTTCTGGCTTTCCTGCAAGGGTAGTCTTCCGAGCATCTGCAACATTGTACAAATACTGTCCTGTAGCTCCAAACAGAGCCACCATGGTTGCACCTGGAATTACGTTCTTTCGCCCCCCTACAAGATAAATCAGTGCTGGTCAGGTGGTGTCGTCGAAAATGAAAAGACTTACGAAGAAGACCTCCAGCTGTTCCACCTATTGCTCCTGCTATAGCACTTGCAGATATCTTCTCACGTGGCGTAACTTTTTCTTTTCCCCATGCGTGGAGGACAAACCCTCTAGACGCTATTTCACAGGTATAAGCAAGTGCCCAATACTACATGCTGCTGAGCTTACCCCAAATGGTGGTGCCCAGAGTGAACCACTGGATGCCAGCAGCCATAGCAAACAGTGCAGGGGGACTCGAGCGCATAACACCAGCAAATGCTCCGAGAGTCAATCCAGACAGACCTAAGACACAGTTTAGTAACCTGGAAGTCTTTATTATGTATTATCACGTGCAAATTCAGTCATGACCAACTGGGGAATAGCAAGACCTGAAGAGTACGGATCGGCGCCATGAGGGATATACATACCGGAAAGTCCTCCAACCTGCAGAGCAGGCCAGATAATTTCTATAACTTCTGGAGGCAAGCCATTTCGTTTTCGATGACCCTCTGAGTCTTCCCCTGACTGTGGAGTGGCTGTCATATCGTCTTTAATTTTCTTTATCGAGCAAGCATTCGGCTGCATGTTTGACTGTTCAATGACAAAATCCAACCAGAAGTCGACTCATAGAGTTCAATAGTCGTTGAACCATGTCGTGCTGTGAACATTCATAGATCAATTCGATGAATGACAAGAACAAGAAGTCCCATGTCGGAGCTATATTCGAGTTCTTTCGCTAAGCCTATTGTGGTACTAGCGGCTTTTCTCCCGCGATTTTCTTAACACCAAAAAGAATTGCACTCGAAAGTCAAGGGACCGCGAGGACTCCATCCGCAACGACAGTCCCAACACAATCAAGTTCTAGAAACTTGATCACCGCTTTCGCAATCGCAATCTCACATACTGAAGGAATTGCTATCCTTCAGCCAAGTTACCAGGACAGGCGCAAGAGCAGTAGTTCTCGCGCAGTGTCCTTAAAAAACCCGCAAACATGGGTAAGCCAGATCGAAAATTCCCCTGGCCCCACGCGCAATGCGCGCAGAGCTGCTGTACCAATTCTACAATGTTCAAGGCATCTTGCTGATATGTTTGCCATGTAGCGCCCAAGAAGAAAGAACAGCAGAAGATGTCCCTCGGGGCCTTCTTGACTGACGAGAGTAAGAATATTCGACCGCCTCAGCCTCACACAGAAAGAGTAGTCTAACATGGCACAGAGATGGGATCATGGGCCGATGAGATGGAGGATATGCCAGTTTGTAAGTCTTCATGAATCACATCCAAAGGTGTGTCTACTAACTGAACATTTGTAGCGGGTATGCAGTTCGCCTTCAGACCGCATTTCCAACAATTTTTCCATCTTTAACAATACTGACTCCTAGCAGACTCTCGCACAGGCTATGGAGGCGGTGAACGACGTACCTACAGCTCTACTACAGGCACATACGGCAGTGGTAGCATGGGAGGAGGAGGTCAGTTCGAGATCGGTCTAACAAAGTCGATCGCAGCTAATATGTGATGCGATTTAGGCTACTCTGTTCGCGAAGAACTCCCCCTTCCTGACAAGCCCCCCTACACTGTACATCTCGGAAATCTGTCTTTCGACGCCACTGTTGGAGATGTCAACGATTTCTTCGCCGGATGCGAATGCACCAATGTTCGAATCATTGAGGACAAGATGGAGATGAAGCCCAAAGGTTTTGGCTACGCTGAATTTGCCACTCGAGATGGCTTGAAGCAAGCTTTGACTCTTAATGGCAGCCAGTTTCAAGGACGCAACATCCGAATCAGTGTTGCTGATCCACGTATGTTATAAATGCTCTCGTATATCTACCCACAGTCACTAATCATTATATTCACTACAGCGAAGGATCGAGGTGACCGCCCAGAAGCCAGAGAGCTGAACGATTGGAGCAGAAAGGGACCGCTTCCCGACCTACCATCCCGAGGAGGCCCCCGTCGCGAGTCAGACCGTGGATTTGGAAATGATTTCGGAGGAGAAAGAAAGGAACGATTCCCAGAGGGTGATGGCAAGGTCCGCGATTTTGGAAACTGGGAACGCAAGGGCCCATTGTCTCCCATTACTGCTCCAGAGCGTGGTGGTCCTCGTGAAGGTGGTCGACCTCGAACAAACGATGGCCCAAGAGGAGAAGGTTTCCGTGATCGTCGATCTTCACCAGCTGCATGGGGTGAGGGACGTCCACAAGGATCTCAAGATGGCTCAAGACCTCCCAGACGAGAGTTTCAAGAACGCCCAGTTGTCGAACGGACCCCAACTGCGGCTGAGCAAGACAATCAGTGGCGCACAAAGATGCGACCTGATGCCCCGGCAGCCAAGTCGCCAATCCCATCCCGTGACGGTAGCGAAGCGCCTTCCTCACCGGCTCCCGCAAATGCACTTCCTGCTGGCCGTCCCAAGTTGAATCTCGCCAAGAGAACTGTGTCCGAAGCTCCTCTCGCGTCCCCATCCTCTACCTCTGGTGATGCGAAAGCCAGCCCATTTGGAGCCGCACGTCCTATCGATACCGCTGCAAAGGAGAGAGAGATCGAAGAGAAGAGACTCGCCGCCGTCCAGGAAAAGAAAGAGGCCGAGGAGAAGGCTAAGGAAGAGAAGCGACTTGCTGCACAAGCTGCCAAGGAAGCTGCAGAAAAGCAGGCCGAGGAGAGCAAGCAGGTTGAGATTCTTCAACGAACCGAGGGCGAGGCAGCCAACGAGACGGTGGAGACCGAGAACGCCAACGGCAATATTGTTGATGATAAGGCCGTCAAGCCAAAGGAGATTGTTCGTGATGCAAAGCCCAAGCCATCAGAGACTGGTGCTTGGAGACGTCCATCTGGAGGTCCACCACCACCTAGAGATGACATCCCACGTGGTCCAAGAGGAAGAGGCCGAGGCCGCGGTGAAGGTCGTGGTGGTCCAAGACATTTCGATGACCGCCCACGGCAGAATATGAACGGTGGAGCTTCTCCAGCGTCACCTGCTCAGACCCAAGCTGCTGAACCAGAAGCTGCGGTACTCGAAGAAGATGGTTGGAGCACCGTCTCTAAACCCAAGAAGAACAACCGTGGTGGAAACCAAGGTGCCCGAGCCATTGCATCTTGAACATAGCCTGGGCGTAATATGACGGAATGAGCGTTTGGTGTTTCAAAAGCATGACCTTGCGTGGCCTTCATCGTTGAGCCTCGATAAAGGAGCTACAGCTCATTTAATCTCCCATCTTCTCTCCTCTACGACGACTTTCCTTTGGCGTTGGATCTTGTCAAAATCATGTGTCTAGATCTCATGCTCTGCTGCCAGGTCACCGCTGACCTTGGCCGCCGGGCTTAAACAAACGGTCTCCTGCACACTTTAGAATGCATATGGGCGGACTTTGCACTGCACAAATTTTTCCTTTCTCTTCAGCTTTCAGTTCAGCATGCTCTGCCCATGTCTTTTGCGGTGTTTCCGATTGAGATTTGCGTCTGGCATGTTCTGACACGTCCTTCATGAATGTTCACATCAGGCTATGTTCTTCTCCAAAAGTACTCTGATCGGTTTTGCAGGAGGCGACACTTGATATTTGCAGGTCTCTGCTTCTTATTCTCGTGGTGGCGCGGCTTGGCTGATCTATCACGCAGGGTGGGTATAGAATAAGTGGATGATGGATGAGATGGAGAGCGGGTGTGTCTTTGTACTTTTAAACCGATTCCTTGTCCCGGTACATCGGACTTTTGACAGCAACGCACAATACAAATGATGTGATAATCTTACTTGCGCCTACTCGTGATGACTTGCTGCCTGGAAACTGTCTAGGGAAAGACTCTTGACTGTGATGTCACACCTCATAGTATACTGACTCTGGGCGTTACCATTCTGTAGCTCAGTGTTGTCTACCGGAAGACCATACGAATCAATGGCAACCAATCAACTCATCCCAACCTTGCAATGCAGGCAAACGATTAACAGACACGAATTCTCGATAATCACAGCACTGTGCCGGTTCCATATCCAATCTCGAAATCGAGTGCTCCAGATAGTACGAGAGAGTAGGTTCATTTCAATGGCATTTCCATGGCCCATGTCCGAGACGACTTCTCCAGTCAAGAGCCCCCCACACACTTCGAGGTTCCTTCTAGCGATGGTGTCTCTTCTAGCGAGCGCATAAGTTGGGAGACGAACTTGGAAGTCTTTGCTCTAGTGTGTTGAAGGTCAAAGGTCATCGGGACTTTCCTCGCTACCGAACCTCTAGCTTGCCAGCCGAATACAAAAAAGAATATGAAAGTATGAAATTAAAACCTAAGAAAAAATGAAGAAAGATATAAATAAAAGGAGAGAGTTACAGTTATTTATAGACTGCAAAAACAAAAAAAACTCTAGGCAGCCCTCTTGCCCCGCAGTGCGGGGGAGAGAGGTGCCTTTGTAAAAACCCATCCCGGGGAATGGGTTTTTTAAAGTATCGAACGCGCGGGTTGCCCCGCGTTGGCGACCGGAGGGTATCGGGATTCCCGATGGCAAAAGTTTGCTTAGTTAAATCTATATAGAGGTTAAGGTTTAGCGCTAAAAGGGTATGATTTTGATGAAATGGTTTGTGGGAGATTTTGGTTCACCTGAATTGGGAGATGGAGCCTTGTATATGACGTCTGGTATGGGCAACTTGTTTAGCCATTGTCAATTAGATTAGATGTTACTAGTCAGATCTGACAGTTCCAGCTCAAACTTCTTGGTAACCTTCGATTGTTGAGGAAAGCGCTGAACATTTTCTCGCTCTTCAACCCCCTTCGCCAAGGGCAGCTTTGGCGGTACTCCGAACGAAGTCGCATAGAGGATAAAAGCTGCCACCAAACTCCATGTCATGCCAATAATTGACCGCGCAGCATATCCCTTCCTCAGAACACGATTGTGAAACTTTATGATACCTGTTTTGTGAGCCTTGATCATCAATTTCATGTGGAAATCTCACCATAATGCAGGTAGATATAGCATATCTCCTTTCCTCAAACCCACTCTGATCGGTTCAGCGTACTTTGAGTACTTCGTTCCTCGCCACTCCTCACTCCCAGGCTCTGCATCCGGATCCCACGCAGCAAATGGCACGCTTTCTCCTCCATCTTCTTCAATCTTCAACTCACCTTCAGCACCCCGCACATATGTTGCAGCAGGCAATTCTCGCTCAGCTACACAAGCGTATGCCAGAGGTGGCAACAGGACGAAATGCTTCTGTCCTATGATCTGAACGTAAATGTTCTCATAATTGTCTTTGTGAAGCGCGGTCACGGATCTCGAATTCCCTAGCCAGAAATTTATAGCCTCGGATTTTTGTTCTAGAGCGATGCGTGCCCAAGGGATATCCTGTTCCACCTGGGTGAACAGGGCTGAATATTCTTCTCTGAGGTTGTCATTTTCTAGAGCTCGTTAGTCGAGAATATCTTCAAGCTATGGGGAGGTTCTTAACGGGTCTGAGCATATCTGACTTCTCCCGTCAAATCACCAGTTCTTTCCTGCTCGGAAACAAAATCGATAAAGGATTCAAAGGACTGCTGCTCTTCATGTGGTTTCACGAACAACAGTTTTCCTTCGTCGTCCAGTGTTGGAGAATCTGCATTCCTATAGAAAGTAAATATAAGTATTCTCCAATTTCCTTGACCATGGTTCCGCTTACCCTTTCTTGGTAACAGCAACATTGACGGTCTGGCCCTTCAGTAATTCCTTCAAGGTCGCCACATCCCAAGTCTTGGTAGCTTCCCAATCTGCTGCACCACCTCGCACAACAAAGGGTCGATTGCGAGCGACACAGCGCATGTACTCTAATGGGGAAGGTACTTCGGTGAGCTCATCTACCGAGGCGGGGTTCAGTTCGTTGTAGGCGGTCAGCAGGGACACGATTGGGTCGCTGCCTGTGTCTGGCGGGGTATCTTCAGTTAGGGCTGTGGGGTCCATCGGGTTCGACGGCACGCTGGGTGAAAGAATCGGTGAGGCTCGCTGGTGAGACCTCACGTATCTTTTTTTCTTTCTTTTGCGCTCTTTGATAAGAAGATTTTCAGGGGCTGTGGTGGAGTGGAGTGGACAATACGGGCGGGACATCAAGCGAGGGCTTCGCATTTCTTCTCTTCTCCAACCCAACATCACGATTTACAGAATTTTGGTGCTCACAGCTGTCAAATCTGATCTCTCGGTATATGGATTTTAGCTTGTGATCTCATGCACGATGGATGTATTGCCCCGCAAAAGGCTCACGTGTATCCCGGATTCGTGCAGTTCTGTGGCTCGTCGTTGGCTTTATGCAATGCAGTTTAACAATAGTGCAGAATAATACATGCCATGCATAGTGAGCCAAGCCAACTGGCACTAACGTATATGCATAGGTCTGCATAGGGACGGGTAAGCATACTCGTGTTCTCAACGCTCTATCTCGCTTGCGGTTAGATCTTTTTCGTTCCCGAAGCAGCGGAAAAGGGGACCAAAGGGTTCAATTGTTAAATTAGGGACTAGCTTTCTTCTCCACATCAATTTGTCCAGAAGCGGCAGCTCTAATTAGCAGATCATCCGCACTTTAACTCAAAATAACCTCACCTCACCTCACCTCACTTCACTTCTCCGTCTTCCTCTGCTGCTGGTCTTGAGGCTATCAATATCCTCGTCTGAGTCACGTCTCCTCTTTTTCTCTCTCTCTTTGGTCCTGTGTCTCTCTTCGGCGCCTTCGCATTCTGCACGCGGATCACACCGTCTCTTGGCACTGCTTGACATCTTTGGCGTTGTCAGGTTGTGGCTTGAAGGCCGAGGGGCTGGAAGCTTTCGAGGACCTCTCTCCACTTCCCGCATCTATTGACTCGGCTTGGCTCGTTCTTTGAGCTTTGCGCATCTGTCCCTCTTAATCACACCACGGCCAGAATAAGTCTCGCGGGCGCCTTGGTCGCTCTTCTATTCAAGCCCGCCTTACCACCTTGAGTCTGTCAACCCTAATGCCTCCGCGTACTGTCTTTTATTCGGCGCTGCACTGAACATCCATCCCTTACCTCCTATCGTGCATGCGCCAACGATGTGGCGGATCCCAGGAAATCGGAGCATCATGAGTCGACAGGTCTCACCCCACCTTGCCAACCCCCTAGTACGGTGGTAATACGAGGCTTTTTTTGTCAAGGGACCTGCATACGATGCTGGTCAGCACTCGGAACTGTTGGTCTCGCTGACACCCAAAATCACTATGCGGCTGAGACCCCAGCGGGAAAATCAATATTAAATACTATGGTGTATCCTTCGACGATCCGCTCTCTCTTTTCTCTTTCCGCCGTTTCCTTGCCACAATTGCTGTCAAGTGCAGCCTCACCTTCGTTTGTGTGTTGTGCAGTATAATAATAATTTGTTTTAATATCTAATCATGAGAGTCTGTCCGACGGTTTTGGGCTTGATCGCCATCTTTTCGGGGCTGGGAGCTGCCCAGGTAACATGGCCATCTTCCATTGACGAATTGGAGGATGTGATGTTCCTGAATACAGGCTACAACAATAGAGGATTTGCAGCACATATTACACCATGCGGATTCTCGGAATTCGGACCTGGACGACAAACGGCGGCAGAATGGCTTCGGATAGGTTTCCACGACATGGCTACAACGAATGTCTACTACGCGTCAGTAGGCGTGCCGCATGGAGGGATTGATGCTTCGATAGCCTTCGAGTTGAATGATGGAGAGAACATTGGTGCTGGATTCAACACCACATTGCATACGTATGGAGGAATATTCAATAGTCAGCTGCCAGTCTCTGACCTCATTGCACTTGGTGTCTATGCCTCTGTGCGCGGTTGCGGTGGACCTGTGGTATGTAATGAACTTCTTGGTTCGGTGTGCGGGTCTATTCTAGATATGCGCCGGAAGACAAACTTTTTATCTCAATACTACCAACCAGGAAATATTTCAAATTAACGAAAACTGACCCCATGGATACCAGATACCAATGCGAGGTGGAAGAGTGGATGCAACTGCAGCAGGACCACTGGGTTTGTCTCTCTTCACAAGTCTATAACCGTTTACTGAAACCACGAAAAGGCGTCCCACAGCCGCAAAACGGCCAAGGAACATTCATAAATCAATTTATCAGAATGGGATTCAACACTACAGACATGATTGCTATGACTGCCTGTGGACATACGTAAGTTTCTGCGGCTCCGTTGAAGGACAAACTTGTTACTAATTTGCTGTAGTCTCGGAGGGTGATTAATACTTCCATGCGAATCTGCTGTCTATATATCATACTGACGTTGGGCAGCGTCCATGCGGGTGATTTTCCCAATATCGTAGCTGTGGGGACGCAACCGAACGACTTCCAATTGTTCGACACCACCACGGCGTTTGACAACCAAATAGCTGTTCGATACATCAATGGAAATGATACCGATGCACTAGCAGTTGGGATTTCAACGGCGTCTGGTCGTAATTCGGATTTTGCCGTCTTCACAGCAGACAAGAATGTCACTCTCCAAGCCATGACGAATACGGCAACCTTCAATAGCATGTGTACCTCGATTCTGCAAAGAATGATAGAAACCGTACCTCCAACCGTGGCTCTCTCAGATATCATTGCACCATATGAAGTTAAGCCCAGTGGATTGCAGCTTACCCTGCTTGCTGGTGGCACGCAAATCACCTTCTCTGGAGAAATCCGTGTGAGAACCACGTCCCGCACCGTTTCCAGTGTACAGCTTAATTACATTGATCGCAATGGTGCCACAGGAGGTACCATCTCCACAACTTTGAGTGGCACAGCCAACGGCTTCGATGACAGCTTTTCGGTATATTCCACTCAGCCCTACGTCTCAGCCGATGCTAACAGGGGTTAGTTTTATGGCTTCAGTGTGAATATCCCATCGACGACTTCGATCTCATCCTTCACTGTTGTAGTAAATACTGTTGGAGGCTCCACACAAACTTTCACCAATAATGGAGGTGGATTCCCTATCTCAGATTCCGTCATTGTCCAGACGCCTCAGAGTTGCTATTCGAATGGAAACCTTACCGTGGTGGCTGCCGTAAGTACAAATTTTATTACAATATACCTCCTTGGCTCACATCTTGCAGGTTCGCAGCGCTGTCACAACTCCAGTCAGCATGACCGTTACTCAGAAAGTTGCGAGCACAGCCGGAAGTCCTATCGTTTCTCCACTTCCGTCTCTGGTCAATGCCTCCATGTCTATGGTTCAAGGTGCTACGATTGGTCCCTATGTTCTATACAGTGGCAGCTACTCTGTTGCTTCAGCTGTTGGATCGAAGTACGGTGCCGTCAGTGGATCCTCAAGCGATACCTTCAAAGATGTCTCTGGTCTGGGAACGGTATGTTCGACGCTCGGCGCTAGCGCACCAAGCAGCACTTCGAGCTCGATTGTATCGACCAGCTCATCCTCACAGCTATCGAGCTCCACGAGCTCTGTTGTGACGACCTCTACATCTTCGTCCGCTACAGCTACTCCGACACTTGGTCACAAACAAACTGTTGGAGCCTACTCCTTCCAGGGCTGTTACACCGAAGGGACCGGCGTTCGTGCATTAAGCGCAGCGTCATTCTACAACTACACGGGTATGACAACCGAGCAATGTATGACTGATTGTACAGGCTACACTTATTTCGGTGTCGAATACGGCGGAGAGTGCTATTGTGGGAACACGTTGGCATCAAGTTCGACTCTTGCCGCTCTGTCAGATTGTTCGTTCATCTGCCCCGGCAATAGCTACGAATATTGTGGGGCAGGGAACAGGCTTGAACTTTACGAGCTTTCTACTGCTGCTTCGAGCAGTAGTAGCAGTCTTGTGTCCTCAACAACTGCGTCGACAGTCGTCAGCTCCTCGAGTTTCGTTCTCTCGAGTTCAGCAAGTCCTACGCTTTCTGGGACATCATCACCTGCCGTCAGCTCTTCGAGTATCGCGTCCTCGACATCTGTAAGTCAAACCGTTCCTGCAACATCCTCAGCATCTTCTACGATAGTCAGCCCCAGCTCAAACTCTCCGACTGTGCTTTCTACACCCTCAGTCAGCTCCTCAAAAGCTTCGACAGTTGTCAGCTCGCTCTCAGCAGTGAAGTCTTCATCGCAGGTTTCATCAAGTGTCAGCTCCTCAAAAGCTTCAGCAATCATCAGCTCGAGTGTCGTTTCTTCGATTTCAATCAATTCTTCAAAGTCTTCTCCACTTGTCGGCTCCTCGAGTGCTGTTTCTTCAAAATCAACCAGTTCTTCGAAGTCCTCGACGCTTGTCAGCCCATCGAGTGTGATCTCTTCAAAGTCAAGCAGTTCTTTGAAGTCTTCCACGATTGTCAGCTCGACCTTATTAACCAAGCCCTCTTCATCACAGATTGTATCAAGCAGCGTTCTTAGCTCATTATCGACACTGTCTTCCACTAGCAGTAGTAGCTCGTCATCCTCGAAAGTCACCACTTCATCAACAAGTCCGTCGGCTCGCCCAACTCTGCACATCGTTCAATCCGCTGGTCTATACAACTATTTTGGTTGCTACACCGAAGCAACTAATACGAGAGCCTTGAGCGCAGCTTCCTACCCAAATGACACGCAAACAATTGAGCTATGTGTTGCCGCTTGTTCTCCATACTTGTATGCTGGAGCCGAATACGGACGCGAGTGTTGGTGCGCAGACTCATTTGGCGCTGGATCTGTTCTTGCTCCTGATAGCGATTGTTCTATGACCGTAAGTTATTACAGGGAGTCTAAGTCGGGCCGTGTTTTGAATGTCTGCTAATCTGTGAAACAATGCAGTGTGCTGGTGACCAATACGAATACTGTGGCGCTGGAAACAGATTAAGTGTCTATATCAGAAACGGCACGGCCCCATCGGTTAGCAGTACGGCCTCAACCAGCCAAGTGTAAGCAAGCATTTAAGTTCATTCAGTCTCATCAGGTATTTTATCCCTTTTCGACCAGGCAGCTGCCGGCAGAAAGCCTGTAGCAATTGGGAATTTTGTCAATGTCGGGCGTCAGCGAGAACATGTCGAGTATCACAAACACCGCCAGCGTGTAAAATGTAAACTCGAGCAAGATGAAGATCACAAAGCTATTGTGGCATCTTTCAGTCTTCGGCATAATTAACATATTCAATGTTCACGCAAGACCTTTGTCCCAATCTCTGTACAATTCTCAAACATTGGAAAAAGCAAAAGTTCTGAGCTAACTTAAAACATAGATCCAGCGTCGCTAGCTCTATCAGCTCAATTCCGAGTACCTCATTGAAATCTACAAGTACAACAACCACCACAGTGTCGCCCGTCACCCTCGTCCAATCTTCGACCTCGAAATCCTCCACGGCAGTCTCCAGCTCCACCGTCAAAAGCACACTCTCAACCCTAGTTTCCAGCACCACGTCCTCGAAACTATCATCTACGTCCACCACCGCATCGACGTCCCCTACAGGCCCAGTCATTAAACCAACGATCAGTGCTGGAGGCGGCTGGACTTACAACGGCTGCCGCACCGAAGCCACTAACTCCCGTGCCTTGACCGGAGCAGAAGTTGTGAACTACAACACGATGACGCTCGAGATCTGTGCAGCTGATTGCCAAGGCTACACCTATTTTGGTGTTGAGTACGGAGGGGAATGTTATTGTG
This sequence comes from Mollisia scopiformis, assembly GCF_001500285.1. Lineage (NCBI taxonomy): Eukaryota > Fungi > Ascomycota > Leotiomycetes > Helotiales > Mollisiaceae > Mollisia > Mollisia scopiformis. Next base: position 1,869,525 of record NW_017263584.1, read on the forward strand.
GATATGTGTTTGAAGCTGGTAGTGTGAATGCTACGGAGAGTGATTGTAGTTTCCTCTGTCCAGGGAATAGTTTAGAGTTTTGTGGAGCAGGGAATAGGTTGAGTACTTATATTGCTAGTTAGAGGGTGAATACGATGAGATGGAAGTAGATATGGGCGGCTTTAACTGGCATTGTTGGGGTTTGATAATGATTATGAGTATATAGGCACGAACAATTAGAAAAGAAAATGTTTGATGCTTATCCAGTAGTACTAAATGAGTTGTGTGTGCTTTGAAAACACTCCATACATTTAAAGTCTTTCTGGCTACATGAGACATATTGTCACGGGACATTATCCTGTCAATGGGAAGAGTTGTTGATGAGCCTCAATTTTTGATCCTTCAATCTAAACAAGTATGGATTCCGCATAAAAAAACAAGCTCAAATGTCAAACTAAAGGGGGTGTCCGAAATCCTCCCGAAAGCAGAGCGCGTGACGTCCCACAATGTCGGATCACGCTACTGCAGGAGCGAGGCTATACTTTTTGTCGCGATCAACAAGGCGGCGATCACCCCGACCATACAAGATTTTTCCCACCACCCACGTTCATTCATTGAGAACATCTGCATTATTAGGCGTTACCTTTCTGGTTGCTTTTCATACGGTATTCTTTGCTTTGCGCCAGTATGAATTTATTCGGGGGAAAGTCAAACATTAAGCGGGTGCAGGCCGTCGTGCGAACGGTACGAGTCGCAGACCCAAAGGGACCAGAGCCTCGACCTTCTGCTGTTCGCCAGCATTCTCAAACGACCCAGACACATCGAGCGACGGCATCACCTGCGGGAGAATCGCCTTCGACGCCCAGATCAAGTCCCGGAACGCCCTCTGTTGACACCGCAGACTCGTCACGACTTCGAGCTCCAAAGCGCAGAGCACGTCGAACATCGCCTGCGAAGCAAGACCGTGTCAATTTTGGAAGCGATGGTGACGAGGATGAGGAGGACACCGACGACAATCATGCGCGGAAGAAGCAGAAGCTAGCTGGTTCTATTGACTCAAAGAGACAACTGCGTCAAAAGCAAGCTTTCTCCGAAGAGGATGGCGGGGTCTTTGACATGATCCACGCGGCAAACATCTCTTTTGTAGGAAAGAGGAACAAGAATTCGGAACCCGTCACGGAGCATGTCACTGTCAAGCTACAGTATCCCAGCTCGTCTCAGCAGGAGAGGTAAACAATGTTGTAGTCTACTATAAAATAAGCAGAAGCTAACATATTCTTTACAGTTACAATCTTGTTTTCGGACGAGACCTAATCGACCCTTGCAAAGAGATTCTTGCTATTGCCAAAATCGTCACTGAGGTCTACCTGACACCAGACCAAGCAATTGCTTTCGACGAACCAAACTCAGGAATTCTACGCCAGCTTGTGAAAGCCAGAAACATCTTGAAGAAAGAGCCCACTAACCCAGATCTGTTGGAGAATTTCAAGTCTGCTGTTGACACCTACAACAAATCAATCACCAACCTCATTAAGGAAGGCGCTATTACCAAAAACCTTGACAATCGACATCACCTGCCTCTGAACATGATTCGCTGCATGCTCCGACAGGTATACGATCGCGCCGTCTCGCCCCGGGTTGACCTATTAAAGCAGTACGAAAACGGGACGGACAACGTGTATGGAGAGCTATTGCCCAATTTCATCTCCGAGGCTCTTTCAAAGACGGGTCTCAAGTCAGACCAAGTCTTTGTAGATCTTGGTTCCGGGGTTGGCAATGTCGTCCTGCAAGCTGCCCTAGAATTCGGGTGCGAGAGTTGGGGTTGTGAGATGATGAAGAACGCCACAGATCTCGCGGATGCGCAGGCAAGCGAGTTTAACGCTCGATGTCGATTATGGGGCATACAGCCTGGCGAAGTACATCTCGAACGAGGGGATTTCCTTGAGAGCCAGGCAATACACGAGGCCATGAAGAAAGCTGACGTTATATTGGTCAATAACCAAGCCTTCACGCCAGACCTAAACCAAAAACTCGTCCAGCTGTTCTTGGATCTGAAGGATGGCTGCAAGATTGTGTCGTTGAAGTCCTTCGTCCCCGATGGCTATAAGATTACATCTCGTAATCTTGGTAACCCGGTGAACCTTCTTTCGGTTCAGAAAGGGGAGTATTACAGTGAGAGTGTCAGTTGGACTGATGCAGGAGGTACTTATTTCATTGCAACCAAGGACGAGAAGCGGTTGAAGAAATGGGCAGACCAGCATTGATTTGGACCTCGGTCGTTCCATCGATATCCTGACTAGCGTATTGTTTTTTTGCATGGTAGCTTGGATGCATCCATAGGTGTTGTAGGGTATGGTGAAGCGTTTGTACTGTAGCGTACTGTTCGGAATGAAGTCACGGATGAATGACAAAGTATTGACTTTATGATGGGCCAAGTTCTATCGTCTATCGAGTTGATCTTGTAGTGTTCTATTCATCTCTTCCGCTTCGTGACCTTTCCGAGCCATCCATCGGTCGATCAGTTCTTTATTCTCGGATCTGAGATCCTTATTTCGTTGTTCAGACATATTGAGCTGTAAGTTGAGAGAGATGACTTCGTCATGAACATCCTTCATTATGTCAGCAGAATATCCCAAAGTTCCAGTGTGATATGCATACATCCAAAAGCTTGGTCTTGCCCCGCGATTCCTCGTCTCTATCCTTGAGTTTTTGGCTAAGATAACCCCGCTCTTTGGAAAGATCGTCTATCAGCCTCGAGTCCGTCTTGCTCTTGGCCTTCAACTTGACAAGCTCTGCCTCGGCAACCTTGACCCGTGATTGTAATTGACCGTTGGAGCGCAAGGCTTCCGCAAGGTCCTTTCTGAGTTGCGCTGAGCCATCGTTCGGGTTTGGAGTGGACGTCGACTCTCGGGCTTTGGTAGTTTCGACTGAGGAGGTATTGGCAGCTTTCTCTGCTTCGAGGGCAGTGGCGCGATCAAGGAGATTTGTATCTAGAAATGATTAGTGAAATACAAGGGAGAAGTAGCAGCGCATGTCCATACAAGCTGCTATCAGATCATCGTCTAGTCTTTGATAGCTTGCCCGTTCCCGTTGGTCCCTCTCCTGCAGAGCCTGAACATACTCATCGCGCCACGAAGCCATTTTCTGAACTGTGAAATGTCCAGGTGGACGTGAATAGCCGCATGTCTCGTAAGGCTCCAGTTATGCGTAAATTGTCGCAAAGGCTGTGAATGTGACGATGCTCCAAGGCTGCAGGATGCGAACTGTCAGTGATAGGCTGAAGCTCGGCTGCTAGCGTATTGCGGGCGCCCGTTTTAAGCTATCCTACCGTACAGCAACAGCAAGACCGAGACATCAACACAATATTACTTCCAGAACTACCAACGATACAAACAGGATACAGAGTCTTCGAGGAGCCTGATTATTTATCGTCGTTCGCTACGGTCTCGAGCTCACTGACCTTCCTCATCTCTGCCCGTATTTGAGGGCGTTATCGCGCATATCCAACCTCGAACGCAGCCCTCGTGATGGCTTCCCGAAAGAAGGTTCTCCTCAAGGTTCGATAGCACCCGCACCCGGTGTCTGGGCAGACGGCATAGAAGCTTTTGGAGAAGTGTACTGACCAATGCTCAACTAGGTCATTATCCTTGGGGACAGCGGCGTGGGCAAGACGAGTTTGATGAATCAATATGTACGTCCCGCCTCTCTCAGCGGAAGCACTGCTCCACTCTATGCAGCCATGCTGACATTCGGCAAGGTCAACAAGAAGTTCAGTGCTAGCTACAAGGCCACGATCGGTGCAGATTTCCTGACCAAGGAGGTCCTGGTAGACGACCGTTTAGTGACGATGCAGGTACGATGTTACACATATGAGCATATACAATAGTATATTGATGAGTTCTAGCTTTGGGATACCGCAGGACAAGAGAGATTCCAGTCATTAGGTGTGGCGTTCTACAGAGGAGCCGACTGTTGCGTGTTGGTCTATGATGTCAACAATTCAAAGAGTTTCGATACCCTCGATAGCTGGAGGGACGAGTTCTTGATTCAAGCTTCGCCAAGAGATCCAGACAGCTTCCCATTTGTACGTGGATGGTTTTTAGAAGGCTGCAGGGATCGTGCTAACATATGTGTAGGTGGTACTGGGCAACAAGATTGATGTGGAGGAGAACAAAAGGGTGGTAAGCTACAGTGCTTCCTCTACATCTACTGTCTGCTCACTAGCTATAGATATCTTCGAAGAGAGCTATGACCTTCTGCCAATCCAAGGGAGGCATTCCATATTTTGAAACCAGTGCAAAGGAAGCTATCAATGTGGAACAGGCGTTCGAGGGTCAGTTGCTCTATCTTAGCTAACGTGAGCATCTCACTAACATCATACGACCAGTAATCGCTAGAAATGCTCTCGCCCAAGAAGAATCCGAAGAGTTCAGTGGAGACTTCTCAGACCCGATCAACATTCACATCGAGAACGATAGAGATGGGTGCGCATGCTAGATCCAAGAGAGGTTACAGATTCGATTTCTCGGAGCGAGCTATATCCCTCTGTCCTTTCTATACCCTGGGTCATCTCGCATCGTTTGGATGGCCAAAGGTGCGTACACGTGTACATAAGGATTCTTTTTATGGCGCTTTGGTGTCTGCTTCTCCTTGTTGATACAGAATGCATAATTTCATCATCGGTACACACTGAGGTATTCTTTTCCGTGCGCCGTACTGAACTCGATGGTATGTCTATGTGATCCCAAGACTCTTGACAGTCATGTTGTTGCATCTACAAATACCATTAGATCATTCCAGGATCATCCACAGAGTCTAGCTTTTGCATTGTGAATGCATCGTAGGATTCCCTTTTACTATCTCTAATTCTTTAGCAATATTTTTCAAACCCAAGCCTTGCTGGTGCGAATGTCCCAACTCACATTGAAGAATTCGATACCGTATTAATTGTCTTCTGAAATATTATCTTATAATTAAATGAAGGTAAAAAGTCTGCTGGGGGACTATGTTTAATTTAGAAGGTAATACGCTATACTCAATGAAGTTGTTTAACTCTGAGATATATTTAAAGAGCAGGAGTAAGAGAAAGAGCAAGAGCTTAGGGCTTGGGGTAACCTGCCATACCTTATCCGATGATTTCACTTAAGAGGGGCTGAGGGGAATTATCTCTTTTATAAAGCCTAGTCGCCTATTCCAGAATAATATCTTAGAAGACAATTAAACAGGGTACTTGGGATGGAGTGTTACAGAGTCAAGGTGGGATGTTCAACAACTCAGGCAATGCTAAAAATATTGTGGGGGACTCCTATCAACTCGATCCAAAGACTTGCTGAGCGTTAAGTGCTGACATGGTCAAATGTATTGGTCATGATTTTTGATAGAGAAATATAGTCTCTGATCTCTGCCGACCCTTCTCGCTAAGGCCCCTTAATGTCTCCTTTTTGCAACTCGAACCTGCACACCCAAGGCTCACACTAGTCCCAGCTTCCTTCCTCTGTTGCAGAGCAGCAATGTTCGCTTAGGGTTAAAAAGGGGGAGAGTACCCGATCGAGACTGTCGCTCAACATGAACATTTTCCTACACGATTATCTGTTCATACAAGCAAGGACTCCACGCTGAGGCATGTAAGCTCCTTTCTAGTCATATTTAAACTCATGCAGACAATAAGCGGTTTGAATCAAGATCCTATTTGATTCGTAATAGGATGCTTTTCCAGACGGCTCTTGCCAGGAGCGAGCGCGAGACTTCACCTTGAAGGACTTGTCGAACCAAGATAGCCGTCTTGGTGGCTCCCGTCTCTTCTTTTCGCTCTTGCCTCTTCTGCAAGCGAGAATCAATGGAGCAAAGGTAAAGGCTACGGCTTCTACGAGGCAATCATTGTCCCCTGTAGATGTTTTCTGTCTCAACAGAAAAGACTACTCCTAGACAAAACACAACCTAAGCAGCGCCATCCTTTACATCGCTTAAATTGAGAGTTGAGGAAATGAGCAATCAATATGAGCAACAAGCTGACTGACTGGACATCACTACCAGCTCGTTTGCGGGTTGTTGTGCAATGCCAACTACTTGTTGACTCTGTCCTTCGTGGAAGCTTCAGGCATTATTTGTTGTATTCCTGTACAACTTTCGAATTACTTCATTGGCAGAAAAGATAGATTGACAAACGATAGGAAACGACCAAGTTTTCGGCAGACACTTTCAACACAAAATCTGCTCGACACAGTGTAAGCTTCTTCTCTCTTGCTTATTCGGCAGGAGCGACAGCATAGCCGAGTATAACGGCATCTCATACAAGGCAAATTCTTTCCTTGGAAACAACTCTCAGAGACGAAATATTCCATCCTACAGCATAAGACAAGACTTCTTCACTTACTGTACCTCTTTCAGAATGTTCTGAATGTTCTGAATGTTCTGAATGTTCTGAATGTTCTGAATGTTCTGAATGTTCTGAATGTTCTGAATGTTCTGAATGTTCTGAATGTTCTCGGATCTTGGGCATTATGGTGAATGGTGCAGTACATGGGACCGAACTGTATTGAAGACGATGCCCCTTTTCAAGCGAGGTAAGTGGACAAACCTTTCCAAACATGTAAATCAGACAACAGAGACGTACCAAACGTTTGTACAGGAGATCATTTCATTGACTAGCCTTTCAACCAGCGTTGTTTGAGAGCGCTGAAGATTCCAATCTCAGCCACACATCGGGTTTTCGGATCTGCATGCCCAATCAGGACAAGCGTTATCGCAGGTGTGTGATTAACCCGGACCCCTAAACGCACGGCCACCACTTTATCTTCCGTCGCGTAATTCATCAACCCGCCGAATACGCGATCTGTGACAGCTCCATCGTCTATACATTTCTTGGACAGACAGCAGCACCATTATGCCAAGCTATTCTGAGCAATACCTCTCTGCCTTCCGTTCTTGCTCATTGCGAGTCCATCTCTCAGCATTCACTTTCCGCTGAAAGCTCTGGACTGTCAGACCTACGCCGTACCGTCCAAACTCCGATAAGATAATAAGCATAAAGTGGGATCGAAGAGTGTACAAGGAGTGCTCCAAGCTCTCTCTTTCCTTCCAAAATGGCAGATAATTATCCACCAGCTGGTCAAAACCCATCAGAACACCATGACAGATACTCGATCCCACCGTTGCAATCGAGTGTGAAGCCCAAGGGTTTTCGGGCCTCTGCGGGTTTGGAGAATGTTGCTCGCCGAACTTTGGGCATCATACTTCTCTTGACCACCGTTGTATTATGGACTGCCTCGAACTTTTTGTCAAGTGTAAGCTTCAATGCGCCTGGCTTGTCCCGTGGTTACTGATTCAAGTAGTACATCTTCGCAGACAATACATACTCGAAACCATACTTTGTCACCTATGTGAACACGGCGACTTTTGCTATATCCTTGATTCCCATATTGATTCGATTATCCTACGAACATGGTTTTGCACATGTTCAGACATCGGCGGTGGAATTCTGGCGAAGTAGGGTTGGCCACTATCGAGGCGTGAAGACAAAGTCGGAAGATACAGAGGATGACCTAGAGGATCCCATGTCTGCTAGCCAGACCCGTCTCTTGGTTGATGACGAGCCAGCGTCGATGCATGGCGCTTCTAGTGATGTCGGAGCTCAAGAGGGGATGTTGAGCCTTCAGGAGACAGCTACACTCAGTTTGGAATTCTGTCTGCTGTGGTTTGCAGCGAATTATTTGGTGTCGGCTTGCCTGGAATATACAAGTGTTGCGAGCTCAACCATCTTGACTTCGACAAGCAGCATTTGGACCTTAATCTTCGGAGCTTTCGCCCGAGTGGAACACTTCTCGTACAGAAAGCTGATTGGAGTGTTCGCATCGCTGATTGGCATCATTCTGATCTCCTCCGTCGACCTATCAAGCGAAAACAATGACGAGAATCGTGGGAATTTCCCCCATAAGACCAAGCGTGAGATAGCACTTGGCGATGCGAGTAAGTTGCCATCTCCTACAGTCTCGCGTATCCACCTTGTCTTTCTTCCCAAGCGATGCTCTTCTGAGCTATTGATCTCACACAACATATGCTGACCAGAATCTTTACATGTAGTGGCATTCGCAAGTGCTGTCGTTTATGGTGTATATATCGTCGTCATGAAGAAAAAGGTCGGCAATGAGGATCGTGTGAACATGCCTCTGTTCTTTGGCCTGGTGGGGTTTTTCAACCTCGTATTCTTGTGGCCAGGATTATTCATCCTCCATTTCAGTGGCGTGGAGTCATTTGCGTTACCTCCCACCGGAAAGGTGTGGACGATTGTGCTCGTAAGCATTCATCCCCCGTGCTTCTTCGGTCGACTAACATCGTACAGGTGAACGCTGTGATATCCCTCGTCAGCGACTTTGCTTGGGTAAGTTGGGTGCTCTTTACGAACATTCTGCATGCTTGCTCCCTTCTAGCACAACATGGTCGACATTCAAACCTATCCGAATAGTGTTGCTGACTTGGAGATCCTCTAGGCATACGCTCTTTTGCTTACCACCCCGTTGGTCGTGACAGTTGGCATTTCAATGACTATACCATTGTCCTTGATTGGACAGATGCTGTTGAGCGCCCAGTATTCCAGCGCTACCTACTGGGTGGGAGCTTGCGTCGTTCTTTTGTCCTTTCTGTTCATCAACCACGAAACTCGAGAAGAGGGCGAGGCTCAACCCCAGCCAGACGCAGTCTATCCTGTATGACGAATCCTAGCTGCCTGCGTTCGGGCGTGGGTCATTGCATCCCAGAATAGCAAACTACTTGAATTGGGTCCAGTTTGCCGTCATCTCCGATGCCCATCACCTTGTACACCGTTTAGATTGAGGGGGGATATAGAACGCGTTCAATACAATCGTCTCTTGATATCGACTGTTGAAACCGTCAGTAAATATTTTCAAGCACGGATTGCAGACCAAATTCGGATAGATACACCAAACTTCTTCTTCCATCCCGTGGAGAGGTCGATTCTGATTGTAGCCGAATCATTTCTTCTGCGCGGAGTTCAAAAAGAGATTAGAATGCAGTCTCTGGGTGTTAAACGTTGGATTGTTTGCACCGTGGTTCCTTCTGAATTTGCTCGCTTCGTGGTTTCGAAAGGGGCGGCTCGCTTCGGGCTGTGACTTCTCAGATAGGGCTTTCAAAAAGGAAAGAACATTACGACTTTCGAAAGGAGATTTCCTTCTATCTCTCGTTGGATTCGTAGGCTTCATTATCTTCCCATTCTCGAGATCTTCTTATTCTTGTTGTTATCCGAGGTTCGGCCAATCTCAACCACTACCGCTCGCTTCGCGTTCCGCGTTTTCGAAATCCATCAACAGTCTCTCACACACTCTCGAACAGCACCCTCCAAGATCGGTCGCGATATCTGCAAGCACCTTCTACAATTTGTACTGGACTCTGGGGATTATCTTTCGGGAATCACGACCTCTACACTCATACGATCTGTATCTGAACCTCGAAACTTCTCTCACAGATCATCTGTTGACAACTTTTCCGCATCTGCCTTGCTCGCAGCCATACGACCGCATTCAAGAGCTACTAAAAGCTGACCGCACTTCTGCATATTGAGCCTCTTGCAGTACTGCTCAGCGAGATCTCTCAATTCTACAGCTCCTTTCCTCTACCAAACCTTTAGTTGTCGCCAGATTACTACGAGCAACATGTCTGGTACTAGCTACCTGCAATCCATTCTCATGTATCCAGACACTTGTGGAGGTGGACCTTCCAAGTCCCGCCACATTGAGGTTGTCGGTGCGGTCTTGCTGAGCTTGCTCCTAGCCTTCTCCATATGTCGTTCGGGAAGATTGGTCTGGGAGATAAAGCCCAAGTCCCCCTCCAAGAGTCGACGTACTGAAGAAGGCAAGGTCGTGTCAGTATGGATCGGAGAATGTAAGCTTCGCCCTCTAAACATGTACATCAACAAAGCTTAGTACTTATTTGACATAGTGCTTAATTTTCTTGCCGTCTGCGCGGCTGTCGTCGCCATTTCCCTTTTCATCGTTGCCAGAAATCACGGTCTTGGCCAGCATCTATGTGACGAAGGTTTGACTAAAGAGTTGGTTCTGTTCACTCAAACCATAATCGCAGCAAGCCAAGTCGACGACAAGAATACGGAGTTGATGACTTGGGTCGCCGCTAATGCCCACACGCTCGATCCAATTTTGACGATGAAATTGCAACAATTCTTGTCGAATTTTGCGACCACTATGAAGTACCTATATGGTTGCGACACAGCTTACACGTTATCTGTCACCTTGCAAAAGTTCAGCAACGACCGCCTCCTCTTGTCAATGTTTGGCTTTAACAACCGTTCATTCCAGAGATTTATTTACTGGCACATGGGTGCGACTGCAGCCGTTCTTGTTCTGTCGGGGTTCCTTTCATTCGGAGGCATTTGGCCTATCGAGGCATCCTGGGATATCGCCGTGACGCGTCAGAGATTTTGGTCACCCAAGTTGATATATCTGAGCACTAGTATAGCCAACATAATTCTCGATGCTGTCGTGGTACCTGTTCCGATCTACTTCGTTTGGAAGCTGCGCATCGCGGCGAGTCGAAAGGCTTTCATTATCGGACTTTTTTTCTTTCAGCTGCTGGCTTGTTGCTTTGGTATTGCTCGCATCTCCATGCTAGACGGACTGTTTGGGGCGGACCTCACCTGTGAGTGCATTGACTACATGGTCCCCAACTTGTTATGGATTGCGCTTATTCCTTAACAGACAACGCTGTAACACCCCTGGTTCTGACGATGGCTCAACTTACCATCTTCATTATCTCATTCAGTTTCCCGGCTCTGAGATTAATCTTTCTATCTATCCGTTCGACCTTTCGCCATCTCGGCTCTAACACATCGACAATTCCCCTGAATGATGTCCGAGCCAGCCAAAGACATGGATACATGCGTGAAAGTGTCGGCTCCGAGCAATGGGCTCAATGGGATGACTGCTTCATTGATGATATCCCGGACAATTTTGACGATGACAAGCCTGCCCCGGTGTCGGATATTGAGAGTACAGGATCTTGTAATGGTTTTGCAACTCTGGTGGAAAGCAGAGTTTAATCTTTGATTTCCATAACGAGGCGATCAATATTGCAAATAAATATGCGTGTCTTGACAATATCACAATCCCCAGTGACCATCAATGATATGTGAATGTGACAAGGTCGAGCTTTAATCTCATCTATCCTTATGTTCTTCGCAGTATCCTTCGACTGCTCCTTTCTCTCTGGAACATTTTCGTATACTCGAAAGGTCACAGTACCTAAAGTATTCCTGGGCCACCTGGAATTCCAACAAAGTAACCCTATTTTGAATTCGCATTCTCTTACTGTGGTCCTTTTCAAAACATCTCTGCTGTATTGTCCTCTCTCTGGAGAGCATTCATAGTGATCTAAAGTCAGGTCACTGTCCCTGGAATTATTTACAAAACTTAACCTGATTGTTGAACTTGATATTGCAACAAATTGAGGTTGTCCCTCATTGGAATTGTACTCATGGCCCTACTATACCGGAGCCCTGCCAGCCCCACATTCACATCTTGCTTGCTACGTAGAATTCTGACGAGGATGTACCGTGAATCCTTCCCCTCCCCGGAGGACTTCTTCTTAGGATATGTCGGGGTCTGAATACCCTCAGAAGACGACGTTGGAGCAAACCGGTGTACTATCACCCTCCTTCTTGACTCGTGAGTATCAGGAAAGTCACAACCTTGCACGATGTGAATATTTCAGTCGGATGTATGCATTATTCGCCACCCATTCTATTCTATTCCAAAGGCCCAAAACCTGGCCTACATCATCCATAACCGCAGGCCGACCATCTTATCCAGAAAGTCGGGCAACTCCAAAACTCCATGTTTATCCCGTACGCAATGCCCTTATGAAGATGCATAATAATACGCCAAAAGTACAGTAGACACCGACACCATGACTACCAACATGACCAAATAATGCTCAGTTGTGAAACTAGGCGACGTTTGTCCATCTTTCTCTGATTCGGACGAAAAAGACACCTGTGGCGATGGACCGTCTGTCGAGAATCGTCGTCCAAGAGGCTTCATGACTAGATCCCAGGTTGCAACAGCACCTCTGAATTGTGTAAGCTTTGCGATAGGTTGATTTACAAAGACGTCCAGATAGCTAGCCTTTCGTGGCAGCTCCATTATTTTGGTATCACTGGTCCTCCTTCTCGACAGCCGTTCGTGAGTCACGGCAACGCTATCTCGACTGGCCACCAAGGGCCTCGAGTTGTCCAACAACCGTTCCGTTTCGAGCTCCTCCTCGCGAGTCTGCATAATGAGGTCCAGGTCGGCAATTAAGTCTAGCATGAATTTGAATATATACTGTGCTTCGGACACAATGTCTTCTTTCTCGGCTTCTGTGAGATGTGACTCTGCTTCGGCGTAGCGGGCCTTGAATTCTCGCTTTATATCCTCACCATCTTCAGATCCGGGGAAGTTGAAGAATTGCATTCCAGGTACCATAGTAGAAGCCGCGCTTTCTGACCGTGATCTGGAGCGGGGGAGGCGAGGTATCCTCTCGGAATCACAGGTTGTGGATTTCGATTCATGTCTTCGTGATCGTTCCTGTGTTATCGAGTAAGGTCGAACGGGTGACAGTTCTCGATTCCAGAAATCAAGTCCAATCCCACCCGCTTTCTTCAGTTCTGCCCGCAGATGCCGTCCCCCGGAAAACAGAGCCATGTAGAGAACCCATGCATATGCTAGAAGAACGTGAGGGTTGGCATCAACTGAATTCTTGGTATGTGACAAGAACTCCGCGAGTCGGCCATGCTGCGAGACGGCGGAGAGCTGCTCTTGAACCTTGTACCGGGGTGTACCTGTCAGGACCCTAATATCTGTTCGTAGTGTTTCCGCCCGTGGTAGACCAGGAAGTTGAAGGTCAGAGAGCAAGCAATATAACCTAGAGCAAGTCTTTCGAGGAAGTATGTACGGGCTTGATGTGGCCGGGTTTGTTCCTTGTTCTGACGTTGGACTTCGGGCATCCGAGATTCCGTTCAGACTCTGCTTGGCCTCCTCTTCTTCACATGGACTATCAAGAACTGACTGCCATATTGACTCGAATGTGATGTAGATAGGCGCAATAAAAAGAAGTCCGGAAACGTATTTGGAGGGATTCGTTGTCCTAGGAGGAAGAGCCAAGGGCAGTCGTAGGAGGATGAGCCTGTTCAATTGGGTATGGAGGGAACGTGTTGCAATGTTGACTGTAGCAAACATTAGTAAATGCGCACTGGTCTTGAGGAGCGCAGACGTACCTCGTTCTGAGAGGGAATGGGGTCCTTCAACCTTGGAGAGTAAAGGCGTGGGATTAATGAATATGCTAGGCATTGTATTACAATCTCATGTTGTGCCAGTAGGAATATAGGGATAGAGGAAGAGAAGAATTCTGTCGCAAAGAGAATGGAGGAGGAAAAGATGGAGGTCAGGCAGCTATTCCGACAATCGTCGATGTCGATGCGGATGCCAATATACTTTGCGCGTTTGGGCGTCGTAGAGTTTAAAAGGGAGCTAAGGGAAGAAAAAAGCACAAAGAAGAAGGACAATGCGACAACGAACGCATGACTGGGTTCGATAATAAAAGAGTGAGTCCCTGGATCCGCATGCAGCAGATGATAATAATGTGATGGTTAAGAGATATCGCGCTCCATCATTCCCATTATTTCTCCTTCCCGGGCCGCGGCAGGCATTGCGGGTGGACCTCACACCATTCATCCTGGGGCGAGGCCTACTGTATGGTAGTGTCAGGAGAACATCGATAGCCTCGATTACCGAGTATCACAGTCCAAGCAAATAAATACAGTAGTAACTTCGATTGGCCGGAGGATGAGGGGGACGATTCCGATTTGATTTTATTTGGTGAGGGAGAAAAAGGGAAAGAAAAAAAAGGGTTGTGAGAATTAAACAATAAGTGACAGGAGATAGGTTGGTTTACTTCATCCAGCCTTCGCCCCTCCTTCGGCGCGCACTGTTCAACCCGCAGTCTTGGGCTGTGCTGTGCTGTGCTGCTGAGTGCTGAGTGAGATGGCAGGCATGCAGGCAGATCAGGGGTTGATTGATTGATGATGGCTGATTCTCGATTACTGTATTGAAGATTCCCATCATCATCATGATCCGGGAAAGATCGTCGTGTACTGTACAGAGGTACTGTACAGTACTGTACGCCGCATCCCACATCAGACACGACATCATTCAGCTACATGGGCGCACGCATCCCGGTGATGATGGTTCTACACGCAAAATGTTTTGCTGTTGCATTGTCCTACTTGATTGAGTGTTTGAGTTTGAGTTTTGGGACCGATATTGGGCTGGGAATAAATAGCGTGGCCGTGGTTAACCGTGGTGATGGTTCAACATAAAAAGGGGCTACCTACCTAGGTAAGCGATTCAGCCATCGGGGCTCAGAACTGAGTGGGAGACTGGAAACTTGGCCTCCATCGGCCATATGAAGTTTCGTCGAAACCGGATCAGAATACGGGCACATGCATTGAGAGACAGGGAACCGCCTTGTCAAGCCACGTACAGAAATTTCATGTATTGTGCTCTTTTTATCTATCTATCTATTCTCTCCATCATCATCATATGCCACGATTCATAGCTGATGTGTCAAGGAAACAAAATCTACTCGACCTTCTGTGCCAACACGGTGACGGGGTTCCAATTGTAAATCATCCCATTCCGACTCTGAGGAAAGAGACGATACAGTGCTTTTACATGCTCCTGTACCGATATGGACTGTCTTCCCGCAGAATTGCGTTCGATGCCTTGAAGAATTTCCGCAAGTGCCATGAGATAAGTGCTCGTACAAAGTTGCTTCAGATCATACTCAAATTTCGTATGTCCTGCCTCGATGACGTTGAACCCTTGAAGTGGAAAGCGATTTGGAAGATCAGAGACCCATCTTATTGTATTGTTAGTACAGTCGCCGCATTTACTTTTTCGTTTGAGGTACTCACTCATACTGAAGTCCCGCCTGCTTGAGAATTTCTCTCATCATAACAGCGAACTGTTCGGCGTCCTCACCTTTGATTTCTTGATTAATCAAGTCTGCATCTTCCCATTGGACATATCCTCCCGGCTCTGTTATTGTCAGTTGGAACGGAGATACAAATTACAAAGCAACATGGACCAAACATACTTAGAAGTTTCTTCATGTGCTGAATTAGTGGAGTTGTGTTATTCTCACGGAGGTTACTTGCCCACATACGAAGATGGACGACATCATATTGTCCGACGAGTTCAGAAGGAGGATCTGATAACGAGTCTAAGAGTCCCAGGCTGACGTTTGATAGCCAGAGCTCTTTGACAGGGTATTGGGCGTTGCAGATGTCGTAGCCATGCAACTGCACTGTTGATGGAAGGGAACGTGCAGCATCGAACACCCAGATCCTACACAATCAGTATAAGCTCTACAACAGCGGGATAAAGCTTACCCGGTTCCTGTTCCAATCTCAGCTATCTTCATCCCGTCAGTAATGGGGATTTGAGGATGGAGGATATATCCTGAGAGATACATCTTCCATAGTAGATGTTGTGCATCTAATCTGCCATGAAGTTAGTGTTTGTACCAAGAGTACGCAGGCTCACAGTCTAGTAAATTGGACTGTATTGGAATAACGAAACTGACTGGATTGACTCGGATAGTCCTCTGCCTAGAACATATTGGTCTTCTTGAGAAGCCATTGCCATATGTCCTCGTTGATATAATCAAGTTTTGATTTTGGTATCGTCGAAGAAGAGAGTTCAACACTTTGGTTACATCTGCTTCTTCGTAGTGCGAGTGCAAATATGACTATGTCTCTATGTGTCATTTTTCAAAATAACACTCTACTTACTCCTTGCACCAACATTTCACAGAAAAGAGAGCTGACTATGGATTCCAGGAGCGTGGTGGGATTTGGCACCTTGGGCTTGGCAATCATGCTTCCCTGAGTATCGATGCTGCTGGAAAGACAGCAACGATGTGTAAAGTCGGTGGTCAAGAAAACTTCCCTGTCGTTGGACCATTGGCAGATATTGCACAGGAGTTCCGTGCCGAGTTTTCAGGTCACGAAGGGAAAATGTTTGGCCAAGTTGGATTCAACTACGGCCAGCATGTCCGAGGACAAGCATACTTACCAGGCAAATGGCCAATTATGAGTCTCATGGTGCCCATCACCGAAGTAACTTTCGAACCCGGCCAGATCGTCTTAAAGTCGTACAACGAGCAGCAGGCAACCCAGGTGATGCACTTTCTTGACCGCACACTCACTCGTCAAGTGAGAGGTGAGTCCCTTCACTTGTTCAGAGCAGTACACATTCATGCGGCGACAGAATGTTTACTAGGATACCATGTCATGAAAGTCTCTTCGTAGCAGGACCATAAAATCCCTCCTCGGAGCAAAAGGCTGACATTGGAATCAGGCACAGCAGATCCGACTCCTGTCAATACGCAGGGGAAAGCAGAAGAATATATGCAGCAAGTCGCCCAGGCTATCACAGAAATCAAATCTAGGCTGTACACCAAGGTCATCTTGTCCCGGGCCATCGAAGTCCCGAAGAGGGTCGACATGCTTGCTACGATGCTCCATGGCCGTCGGGCAAACACTCCCGCAAGGACGTTCACGATGAACCACGCCGGATTCCAAGCCACCGGCTTCAGTCCGGAATTGGTCGTAGCTGTCCATGACGGTAAGGTAATCACGGAGCCGCTCGCTGGAACTCGCTCTCGAGTGGGAACCAAGCATGAAATCGAAATCCGTGGGAAGGAGTTGATCAACGACCAGAAGGAAATTCTTGAACATGTCCTGTCGGTCAAAGAAGCCATCAAAGAGCTCGATCAGATTTGCGTCCAGGACACGGTTGTCGTTGAGGAGCTAAGTAAGTTGTAAACTCCCTTGTTGTACCCGCTATATCGCACTCCCGTTCATCTCCTTCACTTCATGATACAGATAGCAAATCCTGTTTTGACTTCCTAAAGTGTGTATCAAGGAGCGAGGGCCTATTCAACACTTAGCATCTACAGTGACTGGCCACCTTTCAAATTCCCTCAACGGCGGTTCATGTAACGCTCTCAATGTCTTGTTTCCGTCCATCACGGCGTCTGGAATTCCGAAGGATACGGCCTTGCAAGTCATCGAGCGAATCGAGGAACGTCCTAGAGAACTTTATTCTGGCGCAATCTTGCTTTTGGAAGAGAGTGATGACTTTGAGGGAACGTTGTGTCTCCGAACCGTCTTTCAAGACTCTTCTCACCAGGTGAGACTCCCGCTTCCCCGTGACCCAACTTCTATATATGAAATTCTAGGAAAGAAAATGTCGATTTGTACTGACTAGAAGTAGTGGATCCAAGCTGGTGCAGGAATTATTGTGCAGTCAGAGCCAGAAAGGGAGTTAGAGGAGACCAAGGAGAAGCTGGCTAGTGTTGCGCCGTACATTGTATATGATATGAATATCGAAGTTTTCTTGTAAGTCCAAAATCTGCAAACGAAGTTCAAGTGAATAATAACCTATATTACAGTTCATCGCCGAATCTAGGGGTGGCAGCGGCCGTTCCATTCTTCAACCCTTCTGTGATGTTACCAACAATCATCTGAGCAAATTCTGTGTTCGCGAACCAGGGGACAACGAGATTGGCAAAAAAGCCAATGAACGTCCAAAATGCAAGATCCATCCCAGCCACAAAGACCGTACGCTTTTGAGCTGGAACGATGATGAATGCGACCAGCGATGCTAACGGTCTGGAGCCGAATAGCGAAGCTCCCCAAGTCAGCAGCACATTCTTTTGCGACATTAGCCTTGATTATACTTTTCTGAGGGGATCGAGAGTCTTACCCATTTCAGCCCCTTGAATAGCGCCTTTGGACTTGTGTCCATCTTCAGTAGACCTCCTAGCAGGATATAGACTGTCGTCATCCACAGCCCACCCACAACCATATCCAGTGCCCACTTGACGAAGGTATTCCACCAACTCAAAGACGCACGGCGAATTTTACCTTGAGCAATCCATTTTTTTACGACTTCCTCTTCTCTGCTCTCGTCGTCCCCGAATTTCTCGCTAACAACCTTCACGGATGGTCGTGGTCGAGCGGGAAAAGTTCGCTCGAGCCAAATTTGCCAATAGTATGCCATAATAGTGATTATAGTATACACTAAAAGATCCCTGGGCAAGGATTTCAAGTAGAAAGACTCATTGCTGTTCGAGCTGGAGGTGCTTGTTGATGTAGCATTGAATGCGGTATCATTGGAGATCACCACCGCTCCTGGCCCGATGGCTAGCGTAGTCTGATTGCTTCTATTGTGGTTCTTTGCAGCAAGCTCCACGGCTTCTGTCCAATTCTTGTAGAGATCATTGCTGGTGAATTTGCCTTCTACGGATAGGTAAAGATTGTGTGAGATGACAAGGCCGCACGCTATAAGGAAAACGGTTTGCAGTACCGCTGAGATCATTTGTAAACGCGGCATGATGTGTGAATTTTAAACAGCAAAGTCAAGGGTAAAAGTGAGGACGAGAATGAGAGAAGGTTTAAATAGAGCTCCTCGAACAGGTTTGATGTAAACTCCACGAGAGCCTGCGGCACAGCCACATTTGGAGCGTTGGTGCCTGGCGTTACCAACAATTGTGGGACCACTCAGCCTTGCGGAGATGCAGACCTCGTTTTGATCGGCAAATAAATACTGCGGCGTGATTAACGTATAATTATTTTTAATTTTTTAATTTTTTAATTTTTTAATTTTTAATTTTTTAATTTTTTAATTTTTTAATTTTTTAATTTTTTAATTTTTAATTTTTTAATTTTTTAAAATTTATT